>NC_142106.1:33001166-33301333 GCF_056152115.1 Neolamprologus brichardi | reverse complement strand
CGACAAGGCTGCTCAATATGCAAAGTCACGGATGGACAAGAAGAATTTGGGTTTTTTCTAGGAAAGAAAGGCACCGCCACCCTTCATCTCAAGTTCCCCCCCCCCATTTGGAATGCAGGTGCATGGCCCAGCATTCCTCACGCAGGCTTCACACAGGAACACAGTGTTCCCAGTGTGGGACACAAACAAGCAAGTCACTGCTGAGGCTTCCCCGCCCCTCACATAAATGTAAATTATTTCTTGCTAAAGACAATTAGGACCTTTTTTTGTTTTGCAGGTTAAGCAGAGACTTTTTTAAATTATTATTATTATTAACACCTCTATTCTGATAATGTCCATTTTCCCTCCGGCATGCATTACACTGAAAACTGACCTCATATCAATAAGACTTCAATTTCCTGAGTGAGATCATCTTAAAAAGGACTAGAACGTGCTCAGACTAATTATGCATATCGCAGACTTGGTGGGGAAAGGCAAAAACAAACAAACTAAACTTTACTTTGGTATGACATGCCCGCATTGTCTTTGTCGTCTTAAATTTGTTCATCCAACTACAAAAGTAGAAAAAAAACAAAACAAAACCAGATGCTCATTAATGGAACAGGCTGAAAAAGAAAATAACACTACTTCATGACTTTGTCACATGTGTCACTTAAATATAAATAAATCTTGAAAAAGAAAAAAAAAGACTTCCAGGTTCTCGTGGTGTTTTTCCAGTTTTGCCGGTGGACTGTTTGGCCAAGAGCAGGTACTTGGTTGGTTTAACTGTCTCTTTCCAGCAGATCAAAGTCTTTGGTGGCTTCAGCATCAAACAGAGAACTTCAAACAAGCCCAAAAACAAAATTAAAACCCATTACAGACAGTTTGGGTATGTCCCAGTCTAGTCCTCAAACAGCCTTGTGGCCAGTCACAGTTCAGTATCTTGTGCCCTGTTGGACTCTGCGCTTGCAAAAGTCTAAAGGCAACTCTGCCGAGTCAAAAAGAAAAAATCTTCTATCTCCAAGTCCTCACTGATTACGGCAGCATCCACCATGACCATCCCTATATCCAAATATGGACCTTTCTCATGTCTCATTAACATCCACTGTGGTCTTCATTTATTTTTCAATCAGTCTCTTCCCTTCAACGAGGTTGTCATCGGGTTAATAAAGTGGTCCCACATCTGACAGACTTGAAATAAAAAAAATTCAAAAACAGAACAGGTTTCAGTTCAAGCTGTCGGAGGACGATCCTCTCCTGGTGATTGTTCTCATGGGGCTGCGGGATACAGAGCCTCTCTTCTTCCAGCGAACTGTGAAGGAAAAGGAAAAGGAGAGAGTCAGCGATGTTGGCTTGGCTACTGCAGCTGAATTATTAACAGTGAAAGCCAGCCTCTAGACAGGCCTAGGTTGTCATTATCTGAGAGTAGCACATTGTGTGATAGCTTGAGTTTAAAGTCTTCCTGGTTCAACTTTTATGTGGCAGTGCTGAATTCTCACCTTTTCCCAGACCGGCTGGCAGCGTGGAGCTCTTTGCTTTGACTTGAGAATTGGACGAGTCCTCTGCAAGTTTTCCTTTCACCTCTCCCGACGGCATCGTGGCCACACCGGTCTGCTGCCAGTCGCTCATCGCCCGCTGGAAGGAGAGTCCCAGACAGGCGGTCATGTCCCGCGCTCGCTCTGCACGGCTGCACCAGAACACCCGACACTGCAGCTGCTGCCCCCGGTGCTTGCAGATGTACAAGAAGACGTTGGGCCGGTTGGTGTCGGCGGCGCAGTACGCGATGTCCTGCAGGTAGGTCTTTGTGAGCTGTCGACCCGTGCTCAGCTCTTTGACCTCGACGTATCTGGGCCGCACGACAAGGGCGTGGTCCTTCCTGAGCTTCTTCCCGTTCGCGATACCCTCCAGCAAGTGAGAAATGGCCTCCTCCGCTTGCTCCCGGTCCAGAGAAAAGATCTTCTCCGTCCCCAGGTAGTGCACTTTGAACAGAGGGTCGCCGTGGGACAAGGACTCCGTCCGGTCGCGGCGGAATCTGCGCCGCAGCTCGGCGGGCGAGTTCTTCAGGGTCTGCATGAGGTGGAAGGTGCTGAGGGACATGATGCGTTTCAGGCTGGGCTTGGAACTTTTAGTCGTAACTGGGTTCTCGTCAGCGTGTCTCCCAATCTTCCACCCTCCTTTAAATGGAGCGTGGCTGCATCCACTGCTTTTATCTGAAATGAGGCAGACGAAGACGGTGACGTTAGCAGATCCAGAGACAACCGATAAGCCGAGCAGGGGATAAATCAGGCAAAATGAGAGGCTATGTACTTTCTAATAAATTAAGTAACAAAAACAAGGTTACACTTATGATGCAAAAAAAGACAAGTCATCACAACTCGCAAATAGGAAAGAGAAAGTCACCAAACAGGTTTGGTTACAGAAGTTGCACAGTCAGTGAAGTATTCAGTCCCTACAGACAGACAGCACCCATTAAATATTTACAGACAGGTTTGCCTTGGGCTTTGCTGTCACTGTACTCTTAAGAAACAAACACAATGATGGAACTGGAAACGTGCCAGAACAAATGGAAGATTACTGTAAAAAAAAGCTAAAGTGACATAGGCAAACACTAGGGCCATGTTCAAAACGAACTCTGCATTGCAAACTTAATTTCACCACTTCTGGAGGACTTAAAGGCTTTTGTGATCTTGCAGAAAAATAAAAAATAAAAAAAGTCTTATGCAATCACATCTGGCCACCCATTGTCTCTCCTATCCTACATACCGACAGAGCTGCCTGCTCTCCATTGTGTTGCTCCTTATATTTTTTCCTCTCCCTTTTCTTGGCCATTCTTTCAACATCCTAGCTCCCTCCTCAAGTGACTCGCACAGGGAACCGCCGACTGTTCTAAGGTGGTGGCCATTGTTGCTCAAACCCCTGCGCAGGAAACAGCTTTGTATCCCCCCCACCTAAGCATTTTTCCCGCAACACAATGACATGCTTATGAAAAGTGTGTCATCTCATGAAAGAGCTGCAGGTTCAGCCTAAAGCACAGCCCAGGTAGAGCCCAAACCTGCAGGTTTTGGTACAGTTACATATGACCAGTGCACACATGGACAGGTACAGTTAATTGTGTGGGTCCACACACACACACACACACACACACACACACACACACGCAGGACAGGCAGTTTTGCATTTAACCGAAGTCTCTGACGCACAATCAGAGAAATGTAATCCCAAATTTCCATCCAGGTAACACTTCATGTGCATCAGAATACACTGTCGTTTTCTCGTGCACGCAAATATAAAAAATAGCTCATGCAAATATCTACAATCTCTGGAAGTGGACAGAACATTTTGTTTACATTTACCCCGAGCATGTGAGCCTGTTTATTTCACGCAAAACACGTTCACAGATGCCCGGAATAACCCTCCATTCAAAATAAGGGGCACGTAGGCTTTGTGATGCTTGCGTTTGTAGAAAATAAGAAGAAAAGACTGTCAGTAAGCAGTTGCTTCAGTTCTTCGCTCAATACATCCAAGCCGAATTAACAACCAAAATCTAAAAAATGATTGAAAATAACTCAAAGTTAGCCTGCGAAGTGAATATTATTAGAAAAAACGAGATAACTCTAAAAGCGCTGATTTTGCTGCGGGGTTCGGCTAGACCCGACGTGTCCCCAAACTTGGGCTTAAAACTTGCTGAGAAATCCCTCCTATACTTGCTCAGCAGATATTCCCAGCAGAGTTTCAACACCTATCAAACTGTTGTTGTTTTCTATACATCGTTTAGAGCGCTACACGACAACCAAATTACTTGTTAGGACGTGAAACTTACCTGGCTTCAGTTTCATGCAAACGACGTTTTGGTGCTGCTCAGGTGAAGTGTAGCGTCCCGTGATCTCGAGCAGGTGGAACTCCGCAATCCTGCACAGAACTGTGCGGCTGTCTGTAACCGCAAAGCAACTCCGAAGCTCCTCTCTGTGTGAACTCTGTGCGGTTAGAGAACTGGCTGGCTGGCTGGCTGACTGACTGACTCGCACCTCTCTTCTCTCCTCTCTGAAACGGTGGATGAGGCGAGCGCCCGTGGGACGGCCGTTTTTAAACAGCGCAGGCGCGAGCACGTCACACGCGAACGAGCGTTTGCGTCCGAGCATTAGAGCGGGGGTGCTGTGGTGGAGGCCACAGGGCAGTAGCGATGATTTATAAGAGAGAGGGATTTACAGGCAAGACGGGGCGGGCAACAATAGACCCGCTTTCACTTACTGGAACTGTTGTCTTAATTTATGACTTATTTACATTTTCACTGTAGTATCAGGGCGTTCAAGTACCCTGGATTTTCTTTTATATTTTTCTCACAACAGGAAGTATTGTCATTTTTACACACACTTCCCCAGAAATAATGATATTTTCACAGTATTTAGAATATGCGTGACAACAATAATAATAATAATTAAAAAAAGCTCTACAGTTCACAGAGTAATCAAAACCAGCATTATTTAACCAGGCAACCTGATCCACTGACCCAGTTTGTTATCATGCAAATGTAATCCTGCACGTTTAGTCACGAAATGTGGAAATTAATGATCTGATGATCTAAATTTCCATTTTTTGGTCCAGGTTCTCACTTTTAGAGAGCTCATTTTTTCGAAGTAAAGTTCAAACATCCATAGATATTCAGTTTGAAATAGGTATTTCACACAGCTTGTTCTAGCAAGTTTTTAATTTTAATTTTATTTTTGTCAGTCTTGCCTTTTTCATTTGCTGGAATCTAGAAGAAGTGAATGAGGACACGCAGACAGCTGGTGTGACAGAGGTTGATATAGAGTTAGATGATCCAAGGAGATGAAGAAGATTAAGACTTGCTATATTTCTTTTCATTTCCTCACTCCAAAAGTAGGTGAAACTAAAAAAAGAAAAAGTTGTGATATTTCATGTCACCGTGCTCCTCCAGCAGTTTCATATTTCTTTATTTAACCACATGTGCAATACCACACTGAGCAAACATCTGAAACCCACTAACTTTCGTTACCATCGCATTGCGTCACAGCCTCTCTCTAATGAGGATCGTTGGCCTCGCTGGTTCAGATCTGCTCTGGGTGTTTATTCTGGGGGCATTTTGAACAGTGGCAGAGGAAAACTTTAAACGGTTCCATGTGTCCGTACATTTGTGTGTGTGTGTGTGCGGCTGGGTGTGCCTGACGCTGTGAAACAGTAGGGCCTCTGTTTCTGCTGGGTTTGGCCCAACAACAGCTAAGTTCTGGACGTCACACTTGCCTCAGTACCTTAGCGGGACACATAGAAACTATTCTTAGGGCTCTGGTGACATAATGGATCATCTCAGACATGCACCCACCCACCTACGTATGTTACACCGGGAGGCAAGAACAGACTCAGCATCCATCCAAGACGTCCCGTAGGAAGAGGTGCAGCTGCAGTCCTTGAGCATGTAAAGGCATGTCGCACCATGTTGCATTGGAGAGACTGCTTCTTTGGTCCTCCAGTTGAGAGGATGGGGCACCACACAAAGCATGACAATCCCCAGCAGTCAAAGACAAATTATTCTTTAGATTTTACAATTAGCCACATGATTACCAGGGGCTCTGGTGGATACAGGCACACCCAGTTCTTCAGAAACCAGTTGGCGCCTCTTATTTCAAATCCCCCGACTCCTGCTTGTGACTGAAACCAATTAGCGAGTCTTTGAAGGGGTAATTATAAGTAATTGTTGGCAAACAAAGGCATCCTCAGGAGAACGGGCAGTCCAAGATACTGCAACACTTCACTAACAAAACAGCTGCTCGAATGGTCAAAGTCAGCACTCTTCACAGCTGAGCCAAGACAGGATTCAGGAATTTGCACTTCCAATAAGACAAGACAGACAAGTTGCAGAGAAGGGGGGAAAGAAACTATAGAAATGGATAATGAGTGACCCAGACCTGAAGGCCATTCCAGTGCCAGTGAACCTGAAACTCGAAATCAGGCTTTGTTCCAAAGAACAGGTTTCTGTGGTCACTGGGAACAAATTGTTACGAGAGTTGCCCTCTTATTTACAGGATTTTTTGTAACCTCTGTCCTGGTTGTCATGCAGCCTCATAAAAACGATAGATGGACTATCTCTGTAGTTGGAAACTCAGTAAACAGAAAACTTTTAAGGAAGTAAAATTACACTGTAAACCTGAATCCATTCATGGTAGAGCTGTGTTATGGCCAGTTCTCCTTTTTCCAAGTGCTCTAAATCAAATGCCATTTATTGATGCCTATCTGCAGCGCTCAACAATGAAGGCTGCATTCCAGTTTGCTATCTGTGAGTCCCATTGAAGCGATAGTGGTTCCTCCAGCCTCTATCGCAGCAAGCACGCTAAAAAGAACGCTAAAAAGAACGCTGTGAACTTTTACCTTAAAACGATCCTTGTCAGATGCCGAGCATCACACTGGCCTGAAGTAACCTACCTGTTAGTCTGGCGTCAAGGCTGAAACCCTCCAGGTACAAGAAACAGAATAACATGCTGACGTGACCCGGAGATATGAAAAAGGATGCTCAGTGACTCAGTGTTCCAAGTTTTGATACTCTAACTCTCTTTAAGAATTCATTAAAGCTGCTGAATAGATTTCTATGAAATTTACTGAGGACAGATTTTTATTTAATACCTTCAAGTTCATGCGGAGGATATGCACAAAATCACTGGGCCACCTGCAAATTACAAATACAAGAACTGCTCAGGCATGAAAACCCATTACAAGAAGCTCCTGGTGGACACCTTTAATGCTGATGTTTGACATGCTGATACTCCTATGAAGGCCCACAGAGCCATTGTTATGGTGGTAGTCTCTAAGTCTTCTTAAAAATACTTCACTAAAGCGATCAATGGTAGACTCAGAACATGAAAACAAGCGTAGAGCACAGAAGGTATCTTTTTACTGGGGGAGTAATTCAAAAATATGGTTGCAGAGAATTTTAATTAGCCTACCAAATTATTTGTTTATTTATTTATTTGGTTGTTTCAAAAGTCTATATAAGACAAAATGTCAATGGCATTAATACATTTAACTTAGAGCTTCTGTATTTACGTTATACTTACATTTAAGGAAATATATTGTATCTTGTATCTGTTACTTTGTATCACATTTGTCGTTTGCAACTTGTTGCTAAGTCCTTGACCAGGAATCGCATCATATGCTTCCAAAAAACCTCCAAAATCGATTTTATCCAAATGCGAGCATCATGTCAGTGTGACAGCAGTGCCTTTTTCTGCCCGCTTTCTTACTCGAGCGGCACACGCATTGGTAAACTGTGTTCAGTGATAAACGAGTTCACCTGTAGGGGGAAGTTGGTTGAGGCGTGGAGTTATGAAAACAGGAATGGTAACTGTAGATTTATGGGTCGGTCTGCTACAATAGACAACATGATAGGGGTAGATTTTTTGTCCATGTATGGTATGACAAGTGTCCCGTTTGACGAGTGCGATCAAGTAAGGCACAGTGATGTTTTGTAATTGCATCAGAGACGCCTTACATAACTTTGTCATTCTTGAGTTGTTTTGAGAATGGGCTGGGTCATGGCGCAGAGAAAAACAATAACTTGTATTCCTTGATGTTAGAATAGCTGCTCTAAATGATGTGCCTGTGAAGTGGAGGGTTATAGCAAGCATGCTTCTACATAATGGACTCAATAAGGAATCAACACATTCAAATCTTTTAACGCTGCCGACTGTCTTTGGCACTTTACTGCAACCATTTGCATCACTGCCATTCCTGCTGCTGTTGGTCGTTTCTACTACTGTCTATGCACATGTCTGCTACTGCACTTGCACTACTGCCACTATTGTACATAGGTTTGATTTTTATGTATTCCCTTAAACATCATTTATCTTTTTCTTAAGTCTTCTTTTTATATTAAGGTGAGAGAGAAGCTGAATTTCAATTATCTTGTACTTTCTGTACATGGAGCCAATATCTTTCTAAAAGCACACAATAACAAAACTAAAGCTAGGTATGGAAAGGTGAGGTGTTGGTTCTAACCTTCGCTCATTTGGTGAGAACTGACTGCAACAAGCATGTCTAGACATTAATACTGGCACGTTAAGAAATGATCAGCAATATGTAGACACTGATAAGATGACATTTGTAAATAACTGTGATTATTTCAGATTTCTTCATGCACACCATCACACACACCATTCTTTTACATTGTTATAGGAAGGAGTTTAAGGAAAGGAAATAGAAATGGTAATTGATATATTCAGTGTAAATGTACTGTTAGCTCGGACATATGCTTTGATAGGCTAATACATAAACAGTACGACCAGTTGTCCCCTTATGTTTTGCTACTGAAAGCAAAATTACGAAAAAGAGCCTGAGTCAGAAGTCCTGGTTGGTATAAAATTAAACCATAAAAGATTAATATAACGTAAAAGATACAAACCTAAAACCTATGTAGGTCACAACGTCCTAATGCAACAACAACAACAAAAACAAAACCATAAATTAAATACAAATATTAAATACGTTTTTTATTACAAAACTACAGTGATCACATATAATAATAATAATAGTAATTAGTATCAGTAACATGGCCTAACTTTACTCATGAAAAATATAAATAACACAGAATTTCTGTGGTGCAATAAAAGTGAAGCAGTTAGTCCAACAGTTATTTACATACTTTTATGGGTTTGATACAATTAAGTGACGAGAGGTGCTCTTTCACTCAGAGGGATTTAATCAGGAGGTACAAATCCTTTATCTGCTTCAGGTCACACCTTCCCGGACAAGTGAAACAGGCCTCTGGTTTCAGAAGGAAGTGACTGTGTTTTTCAAAAGAAGTTACTGGTGGGGCTTTGTTTTACAGTCTGGCTTCACAGTCAGGCTTTACTGTTATTTAACCAAAACTAAAGGAAATGGTTTAAGAAGAAGGAAGAGAAGAAATGAGGTGTTTCAGCATATGACAAGGATTGAAACATCACAAATGTATAGTTTGAGGAGGCTAAAAATACTGTATATTTGTTGTATAGCCAGTTGAAAATCTATTTAATCGCACACAAATCCCTTTTCTTTGTTTAGTTCTTTCTTTTTTTGTGGCCTGAAGCTAACACCCATACTGTAGGTTTTAAGGGAGAGGTAATTTCCTCAGGATGTTACTTAGCTTATGTAAGTCAGTGTGTTTGTAGTTAAGATATGCCTCATGCAAGCTTTAATGGAAATGCAGGATGTTTATGGAGCTGATGTTTACTGTTTGTAGTCTGTGAAAATAGCAGGGTTTAACCTATTTGCTACGTTAATACCACAATGCAATAAAATATAGTTTTTATGTAGCGTAACATCAGAGAAATTTTCAAAGACTCACATGGCATTATAACAGCCAGGAGGAAAAGTCTTCATAAAATCTTATTTTGGGACAGCGCTAGCAAAATATGGATCATATTTGACTGGTCAGTCTCTACAAGTTGTTCCATGTCCTACTAACCAATGAAATTTAAAAAAGAATTCAAAAGAGCTGCCCAAATAACATAAAGACAATACCAAGATGGCTACCAATGTGGCTAAAAGGACTTTTATAATATCCAAGTACTGAATAACCTGCAGACATTGTTAAGTCAGGTGAGCAATAAATTACAATATGAAGAATGGCAAAATAAAGGCACAAATAACAGTTTTTCCATTTCAGAGCAAGATACAATAGAGCTCAAGCAATAGTGTTTACCCCAAATCCCTTAAAGAAGATTTAGCAAACGTAGCAAGGAGAACAAGATTAAGGCATAATTCATTTGGGATCACAAACATTGACTTCTGTTTTCTCTTTATTAAGCAGGAGATAGTTATCAGCCACATAACTTTTAATAGAGTCAAAGCACATCTTGGGACTTAAAAAAGATATACAATCGAATGCCATCTGCACAGCAGTGATAAAAAATGTCTCTAAAAGCACTCCAAATATGCTGAAGAAGGAACAGATGTAACAGAGAGGGCAGAGGCCCCAAAACAGAAGCTTGTGGCACACAGACGAGGGAAGTGGAAGAGAACTTAGGAGTAGCTACAGGGAAAAATTGTGAGACAGATATGATTAGAACCACTCAAAAGCTGACGCTGTTACACCCAGTACGTCAGTCAATTGAGCACAGTTTAATGATCAAACGCTGGGGTCCAGTCTAATATCAGCAGAGCTAATTGGAGACTATAAGAAGAGCTGTCTCATTGGAGTGAGCTCTATAAAAGCCAGATTGAAACTTATTAACTTATTGCAGCTTGTTTATCCAATAACCAAGTCATATATCTCACATAGTCGTTGATAATAAAGACGTGCAGATGCTTCAAAACCATTAAATCTAGCTGTTTCGTTATTAAATCCAAGCTCCAAAAGCATCTTATTCTACTACATGCTACTCTGTGATGTAGCACTTGTGCTATTTAGCAAATGTTAGCATGCTAACAAACATAACTAAGATAGTTAGAAACGGTAAACATTGCTAAATATCAGTATGTTAACTCTTTCATTGTGAGAACTGTGCCTATATGTAGGGCTACACTCTCACCTAAAACGCAGTAGTGCTTTGAGACAAATGCTAACACGACATGCTAATTTTAAATGTTAGACCCAGAAGTCCTGTGTAAACGTCTTAAAAAGCATCAAGCCTTTAAAAAAAAAAAGAGGCTGGGGGCTTACACAATTTCAGGCAAGTGGTTTAAATGCTGTGGCGTGCTATATTTGTATTTGTGGGCATTTTTAGTGCACTGTAAAAGCTGCATAAATTAGCAACAACAAACAAATTCAGAGAGTTTGTTGAAAGTCTTATCAGGTTTACCTTTGTGTGCAAACGTGAGAGACTGCTTAACATTTTGACAGCAGGGCCAGTCGGAATAGTCTCAGTACTTGAAGCATGTTTGCATTAGCAATACGTTTTTACGTATGCTGCTGTTGACTGTAAACTCTGTAGACCTCGGTTTTGACTATTAATTAAGAATGAAAGGGTGACAGGAAATGTACCTCTTGACAGACCTGGGATCAGAAAGGGAAGCTGGGAGGTTTAAAGAAGAGTTATCACTGGACTAGACATATGAGACTCAGGTCTATAAATAACACTTAGTTGTTTGTGTTAGGACTGAAAGCTGTAATTTATCCCAGACTAACAGCACAGATTTAGGGTTTGCCAGGAGCTTACCATGTGAAACCCGGAGCTATAATTGCATCTTTACCTGGACACTGGCATGGAGGCACGCCAGAGTAATAAATCCATTTCTTTCTCTGATTTACAGTAAAGCTAGTTGTCTATTTATCATTTCCTGAAAATGAACCTGCAGGGCTATTGTTTAATCTTCTACCGGACATCCCACTAGGCGAGAGTCCCATGGCGAGAAAGTAGCCAAGTGGCCTGACCTTCACAGGAATCACATGACTCAGGGCTGTGTGAGGGATGTTATAAAAGATAGGCTGACCGAAAAAAAACAAGTGACAACAAAAACCAACATCTGCCAGCTGACTGCTCCGACACAGATGTCCTAATAAGGCATTTTAATGGGCCCATGTGGAGCAGAAGGAATGACACCATGTCTGCTTTTTACTCACCTAGTAATCTTTTACATGAGGGTTACGTCAGTCTGCTGATGATGTCATTTCCTTTTTCTTCCCTGCTCAGTCTGAAAAAACTTGTGCAGATTAAGCCTAACTCCCCTAGGTCAGACAGGAACATGGGTTTGTCTGGGGGAATTCCTCATATCATGAGGTGTATTTTCAAGACTTTCTTGTGCATTTTGGTCCACCATGAAACTTTATACCAAAAAGAGAGATTAGCCGATTATGTAACATCCCGGAAAAATAAAACTTGAGTCTTTTAAGACACTTCTCAGTGACCTATTCATGATAAGCACCACAAAAGACACTGAGCCACTTGAATAGATTTTATCACAATACTTTCCCTGAACTGGGCTTTGCTTTCCTTCTCATGAGCTTATTATTGAGGGCACTCATTTTGAAAACACACACACAAAAAGTCCAAAAATGGAGTTTATGGAAGCTGAAGGAGGCAGGTTTAATCTCTGGTTCCTCTTTTGTTTTGTCTTTATTTCAGCCGCGTACGTTGCTTATTTCTCTCTTTTTTAGAACTTGATGAATATGGTGTTGACTGCTTTGTTATGGAAATGCTCTAAAACTCAGGGACCAATCAGAATTTAGACTAAACAGGAAGAGGAGGTGGCTTCCTGTACTGGCTACCGTTATTTGTGAGTGGAGTGTAACTGAATTCCAGTGTACTGGGACAATTTGATTTCATCAAGCTATTGTTTGTCTTACTGTTTGAAACGTAATCCAGGTCACATGGTTAAGACCCACGTTTGAACTGTTAAAGTAAACATTTTTGAACGAGCTTCACTTCCTTCCTTAGAGCTGGATTAAAAGATCAATTCCAGATCTGAAGTCCCAGATATGAAGATGGGGGAGACGGGGGAAACAGCTAGTATTGACAGGCAATCATGATGTTTAGTTCATAAGGCCTGTGTGTGTGTGTGATTGGGCTTGATCTTGTGCAGGAAGAACTCTTTGCCCTTTTCTCAAGATCCACCCATCCAAACCACATGAGTGAGCAATGAAGTCATTGGTCACCGGAAACAGGAAACAAAATGTGAGCACATTTATAGAAAAACACGTTCAGCTATCTTTGTGATAACCATTTTGAATTCTAGACCATCAGACCGATGACGTTTTTGCAAAAGTTGCCGTGTTTATCACAACTCGTTGAGGCTTAAAGCCTTATACGTATACAGTCATGGAAAAAAGAAAGTACCTCCTTCAGTTATAAGGTTTTATTTTTTTTTTTAAAATTGTCTGATCCTGAAATTAGGTCAATATAAAGTCAGAGGAACAAAACGTGACAGAATTAAACCAAAGCTAAACCAAAATGCCGAAGCAGTGCCATAAAATAATTGAACCTCACGAGTCACAGTCTGATTTCTCAAAATATCAGTAAGACAGGGATGAATCTGGTGAGAATGAAGATGGGATTATTACACAATGCCATACTTTTGCCCTTAAAGCCACATCTACACAGCGAACGATTCATTTGTTGCATTTATCTTTAAAGCTGATGGTTGGACACTAGCGGATATGCAAGTTCCAGTTGCCTAGGCAACTCTAGGAAAGTACTACCATGTCATATGTCAATAACCCTCCTGTATCCTGCACCCTCATTGCTTCACTCACTTACCTCAAAGCCAAGAATAGTTTCTGTCAAAACCCACCTGCTTCTAGATTTGTAGCTGTAGCCTGTCCTGGCTACTATCACTGAAAGGTGTTGTTACACCCTGAACAGGATACTGTCTGAGTTCATGACATCTTTAAACAACTTACAACATATTCAATGTCCCATTAGAAACCATTTTTAATGTTTCCCTTCCTCTTAAAACGGTTGCGTAATGACGCTAACGGGACTTGACTGTAAAGCTTTTTCCATATTGACCTTCTGAAGTTGGCATAAAAATGCCATCAATTCTCTTTTTATTCAGGGGTGTGAATAATGTCAGTGTTATGTAAGACGTCTTCTATTCATTATTCTAAACAGAAGACCTTGGGTTCTTTTAGTGCTTGTGACTGCTGGATGACAGCGAGTGACGGTTAACACCATCACTTTGCATCATGTCCCTATTAAAAATGGTACAATTTTGCCAGTTAAAAAGAATGAAAGTTTTTAACTTTCTCAAGAGGTGTATTTGCCATAAAAGGTGGTACTATAACTATAATAATTACATTGTTCCCATATGAAATTGTACCTCAGCATCACTTGTTTAAAATGAGGTCATAAGAGATCAAAACCCTTATTGTAGCTTGGCGCCAGCTATTATGATAGACATGTTCTGGATATCGCCCAAATTAAACAACATCCCGGAAATGTGTCTTTGACACTTTATCTAAAAATATCTGCAAAATCAATGCAACCATCTCTATTTATGTCATTGTTTCTAAAGGACTGTTTGGCATAATGTGGCACAATGTAACACAATATGGCAGTAATATGTCAGTAGAAGGATTTCGTTGAAGAGGAAGGAGCTTTCAGTGAGTGCTCATTGTGTTTTGGTGCATTACATCCCTTTGATGATCCATCAGCAGATCAGTTATGAAATTCTGTGCAGCCGCTGGTTTTTTTTGTTTGTTTTTTAATTGGTCATTCACTGGTCATAACCAAAAATGTTCCTCTTTTTGTTCCTTTTTTTGGATTGACCTTTGTTATAGTTATTGTATGACATCATTTTTAGATTTGCTTTATTTGAGCTTGAAGGAGGTGAAGTGAAAATGGAAAATGTTTCAAATGTCTGCACTGACAGCTACAAATTAAAAAAATAGCCTGACTCCTGCAGCGAGGGTATCTTGTGACTGTGTTATGCTGTGGGGTGGGGTGGTTCTTTTAGCAGATCGTTTTCACTTATCTCCTTACAGGGAAGCACGTTACCACATACAGTTGGTCTGAGTGATCATCCTTGTCTTATGATGACAAACGTCATTTCGATGTGAGCAGTCTCTTCAAGGACGACAAAGAGTTAAATGGTTTAATGAGCAGTACAAGCTGTGAGTCACTGTTATGTAAACCTAATGAGGGGATTTTTTTTGGAAAAATGGTATTCATGCCACCAGTGGAGTTTAAGAGATGTCACTCAGGCCTAGTGACCAGACAGCAACCATCTAGCATCCTCCTTGCAGTTAGCAAGCGTTTGTGAGATATACATTGCTAAAGCCTCAGTCAACAGGCCTACAGGTGGTCAGGGAGCCCCGACTAAACGCTGGTTACTAGGAAAAAGTGTATATTTCACAACTGTTTGCTGTTGCCTCCATGAAATTAGTTGCAAGGAGGTGCTGCCGCAATCTGCTTTGGTCGCTAGCAGATTGGCACAGCCACATGTAGCTTACATGAAATGCACCGATTAGTGTCCAAATGTTCACAAACTATTCAGTAAGCTGTACTGACACTGTGAAAAGTGCGATATAAACCGTAAATAAAGACTAAAGACTTTTTCAAGTTTCACTACAGCTCAGTGAGCAAATGGAGAGTTTTTTGCAGGCTAGTCAGGTCAACTGTGGCAGTCTGCTAGCAACCAAAACATTTACAAGAAGATTTTTGGTGGTATGCTCTTTCTGATCAATTTCTCTTGGTGACAGCCAGAAAACTGTAGCGACTAATTGCAGAATACATGTGTTTCTCTTATAACCAGTAGTCGTTAACCGGTCTCTAGGCCTGTGGGTGTGTGTATCCAAAGCCTTATGAAGACACTTCAAGAATTAACTCATGTTCAACTATAATATTTTCAAAGACATAGATTGACATTTTAGGAAAAATTGTTTTTGTTTTTTTTTGCTTTTTTCATGAACTATTTGAGAAGAAGATTGTGTTTATCTCTCTAGCCAGTTAGCTTAGCTTAGCATAACAAATGACGATAAGGTGAACAGCTAGCTTGACCAGAGATGGTTTAAATGCACGTTATGAGACGTGACACTCGAAGAAACCTGATAAGAAAGAAATCTACAAAGCTAAAGATGGCAGTTGTACTGCTTCAGTCCCCAAAGAGCCAATCCAAGAGCGAAAAAGGAACCAGTTAAACAATCATGTTCAAATCATGCCTTGATGAGTTGACTGAAACCTCTATGCGTTTGTGTCCCAGTGACCTCTGAAATTAAACATTATAGTTTCATATGACTGCCTAAATCTAATCCAAATTGGCTACCAAGTTTCAGGACTTGCCTATAAAAGGATATTGGCCTGACTAGCAAGCAAACATGTAATTTAAACGAGCTTTAGATGTTGTAATAGATAAATATTGTTGCCTTTAGGCAGAGCCTGAAAGTATACAAATCTCTCCTAAGATAAGCAGCTCCTGGCCAAAGCTGCAGGGCCCAATAAGCTAAAAAAAATGCTGTGAAGTAAAGACACTGCATACTGCTTTTATATAATTACTTTCTCTACACCACTACTAACGTACAGCTAAATAAGTATGACATGAGAGTTGTGTTGTTGCGCACCACCAATGCTTTTTTCAGGGTTTTTGTAGCATTTGTCAGCGGCGTAGAGCCCAATCAGTGGCCTCTTTCCCACTCACACTGCACTGACTAATGCAGTGTTATTGCTTCTGACTGCCTGTGAGTCCTCAAGTGCGTCTGTAAAAACGGTCAGTGGCGTCTGAAGCACGTCATCAGCAGCTCCAGAGAGGCTGCTGATGAAAACGCTGGCAGCGCTCCGCTTTTCTCCCTGCGTCGTATGAAAGGAGCCGTTAGTCAGCCTTAAAGAGCCACACAGTCTTGCTGCAGCTATTAATAGACACTTTTTTTTTCCAGGAGAACAAATTTGAAGCCAGCCCAACAAAATCCCCCTTTCTCTGCTCATTTCCTCCCCACCCACTACTCCGCATAGAGCCGTGTACTGTGACAAATTGCTAACAAAATGTATTTTTAGCATCTCAAGCAAACCACATTTGCTTTTATTTATACTGTAATGCATGCAAAGAGTTAACATATAGGCTCAGAAAGCCTTAATGTGAGATTATACAGCAGCCCTCGCTGAGATGACCGCTGAATCATTCATTAATTATTAGCTCAAACCAGATTTCACACATGACTAAGCCAGCTGTAGTTTTTGTGTAGTCTGAGTGAAACGCAGGTAAGATAAGCTTAAAAGGAATGTTTTAGCTGTTGTTTTGTCACTTATTACAGAGGCAAGCACAAATGATGATTGACAATTAATTAGGCAACTATTATCAAGGATAAGTGTGACACTACTGTAATGGGGTATCTTTATGACAAGTGGTTTTAGCCCGCAGTATCAGCATGGGGCTGCAGAACTAACTGGTGACTGTCTGGGTCCAGTAGGTCAAAGGTTGGGGAGGCAGATCAATGATATGAAGGTTGTTGGTTTGAGGTCACATGCTGGCTTCTCTCCTCTCCCTTGCTTTAATATATAGCAACCATAATTTTATTAGAGCAGATAATGGGTGGGATTTTCACAAGCAACAAGCAAGCGTGTGGACTCTCAGGAGGGGAGGGGTTTGGTTGCTTCAGAGCTTTGGGCGTTTCAAAATGTGGAAGTGGGTGACTTTACAGACCTGCAGGAGGCTGCCCTCCCAGTATGAAGTTAAAACAGGACTGGCAGCTTTTTCCCTGTGTCGCAACCGGCTGAGAGAAAAGCCACCGCCCACCTGTGTTTGTGTTTTATTTCGGTAAATGTCAGATGCAAAGTAAAAGAGCCGTTAATACATTCATCCGTTTTGGCTTCTGGTTTAAGTGACACCTTATGAATGAACATGACAAAAATAAAAGGCTTTGCTGATTTGTGAGCAGGAGAAACTTGACGTGACCACAGCTTTAAAATAAGAGCCTCACGGCATGTTGTGGAGCGTAAATCAAACAGAATAATTAGGTGTTGTTTGCTTGTGGGTGAGTTAAAAGCCTCTCCTGACATCGACCATCATTACACAATCATATGTTTTCCACAGGAACGCAACAAGCTCCCGTGGAAAACATATGATTAATGGAAGATAGACTCCAATCCTTATAAGAATAGCAGCAACAGTATGCACAAATACTTGTTGCCACCTATTTTACTGTGTCAAAATGTCTAAATCCACTACTAAAATAACGCTGTGAAATATAAAAATTCATCTTCCTTTGAGCTCCCATAGAGCAGTAGAAAACAACAAAAGCAATCCAGTGCTCAATACTCAATTGTCAAGTACAACTACCTTGAAACTGCAATTAATTACAGCTCTGAAGTATAATAAATGCACATACTCAGTGTTTGTATCACTGTGAATAATAAGGCTGTTAAATTCCAGTAAAATATCACTCAGAGGGTCTTCAGCAGACTTTGCCCACTGGCTGTGGGTATGCATTTGCTGACATGGCTGTTGAAACTCATCGTTTAGCAGCTGGTGTCAGAGAGTGATCTAACCCATGTGGTATTTTCGCTGAACCACTTCTGTTTTTATGAGCGAATGCCATTGTGAGTTTGACGAAGGGGGATGCTTGAATCAGGGGGAAATGCATTTCACAGCTTTCCACGGGGAGCTCTGATTCAATTCTGTCAGCGTTTAACAAAAAACGTTCACTTCGTGCAGTGAAATAAACGCAGTACAATAGCAGAGAAAGAACATAACAATGAAATGGTCCCCTGTGAGAATGCACTTGGTGAAAGTGGGAAGGAAGAACATTTAACAGGAAGAAACCTCCAGCAGGGCCGTGCTCAGGGAGGGGGGCAGCCATCTGATTGGTGATTGAAGGGAAAGGGAAGAGGGGGGGAGAAGTAGCATAGAGAGACCATGAAGCACACACAGGAGAGAGTAGACAAACATTAATAACATGCAGCAGAGCCCTAACTGTTATCAAAATAAAAGTTTAAAGCCAAATCTTAAACTACAGAAGGTGTAAGCTCGATTCAACCTGAGAGCCGGTAACACAGGAGAGGAGCCTGACAGCTGAAGACTCGCCTCTCTTTGTACTTTTTACTTTTCAGGAAGCAACTATTAAAACCGATTATTGTCTTAACTGCAACATGACAATCCTTAATCTACTCCAGACTTTCATAACGCTCCCACTGAGATGTCGAAGGCGTTTTCAGTTCCTCTAACTCTGCTCTCTCTCTTTTTTGTAGGGAACTTTATTCTGTTTCTCAACCTTCATCCTGTGAGAACCAGCATAAAGTCATGAGGTCATCATTATTTCTGGAGCTGTAGTTCACAGTTTGATTACATGTCCGCACTCTGCATCATCACATCTGAGCCTAATTTAACCCCGTCTGCCCGCTTCTGTGAATTTTTTTTAGCTGACTTTTAAAAAAATAAAAATCTCATAAGTTTTGTAGACTATGATTTAAAAAAATAAAACGAATCCTCCGTCCACACGCTGTCACCCACGCAGAGGCCGCTGTTATGTATCAGCAGTGGGTGTTGAACCACGCAGACTCGCTGCCTGCTGCTTTAATGCGTCTGTGGATGAATTTAGTGTAATTTAGTTTGATTCTGTGAAACTAGAGGAGTCACTGTGACTGCACTGAGAAGAGCAGCACCCACAGAGATGGAGCTACAAGCCAAACTCCAAAGACTCGTTTTGCCCCCTAGAGGCTAAAAAAATAATAATTTATTTGCTGATATTTCCGTTGTTTGAGATGGAGCTAAAATTATCCTGTTGGTCCTAATGACCCTGAACATGTAAACTTTGATAAGTTGAAAGTTTTTGCCTTGATTCGTTGTAGAGGCAAGGCTGGGTTAGCAGCCAAGGAAAACAGGTAATTTTCCTGGAGCCCAAAACTCTCTGAGCTCCCCCAGGGTCAATGTTTACTTTGCAGCAATTACCTTTTTTTAAATCTATATTTTCAGCTTTGATTTGTGGTGAACTTGTGCGAAAACATGGACCTTTAAACTGCTGTACAGTATGCAAGTCTTTGATGGATCAAGCATCCTCCTACATTAACTGAAATTAATAGCAAATCCTGCAGGGGTAGCAGGTTTAATCCAACAAAGAGGGAGAAAAATGCAAGTGATTGAGTGAGGCTGCTGTGCATTTGTAGAGCTAATAAATGTAAAGCTGAAAGGAGACGGAAGGTGTTGAGCCAAAAAAGTGATATCTGATGTTTCTGTGTGTTTTTCATTTGTAATATCTTTGCTTATATTAGTAAATAGATTGTAGTGAACAGGGTTTAGATAATAGGATATATATATATATATAAAATAATGACCTGTTTTGCAAGTATCTTTATGGCTCTGCGTTATAGTAAGAGATAAGATACCTTTATTAGTCCCACGAGTGGGAAATTTCATGTTAAGGCTGCCGACCAATTGCACGCAATGGCGGCGCCATCTTACCCTCCGACCATGCATACATTACACAAAAACATCACATAGGGACGACAGGTCAGAGAGGTATAACAATGGAAAATGCACAACATGAAAAAAATAATAACTCCCCCCAGACTGAGCTCCAACAGGGAGATCAGTTTGAGAACAGAAAAAAACCACCTCTGCACATAGCACATGAAAAAACTCTTAATACACCAAAGAAACACATGACAAGCAACAGGGATGGGTAAAGGGTGAGAGACAGCCTGTGCATCCGGGCCTGCAGCATATGCGCTGGTCTCCTTGATCCACCGTCAGCATCGGAAAGGAATAAGCGTTGAAGGCGTTTGGAGGGGGGATGAGTGTATATTCGTATGTGTATATATGTGTCTGTATGTGTCCAGAGTTCAGCTGAGACAGTGTCCTTCGCCCTGCCGAGCTAAGTAAACAGTCTTCCAGCCAACCCAGGTGGCCTTGCGTAGGACAGGAAGAACAGTCAAAGCACAGTAAATGAGACATTGAGTCTCAAAGGAACTACCTGTACAAAATAAGGCTCAAGAAAAAATAAAAATAAATATTGTTCCTACATTATAATCAACCCAGTGCTTTTTGGCCACTTAAACCATCTGTATTTACCTGCCTTCTTGGAAGATCTCTTTATAAAAAGACACTTTTAATATCGATAAGACTTTTTAGCTGAATAAATAAACATGACTGGAGCTATTGTGTTGTTTGAGGCTCAAAATGATTTGATATGATTGACACGTTTCACAGATTACAGGCCCGAAAAGTCATTTACAACAGTTTAAATACGGGAAAACACTTCAAGGGGAACCGGTGTATGCTTTTTACGCTGGGGCCCCCTAGAGGATCGCTCTGTCCCCTGCAGGAGGCAGAGGAACACCAATAAAGCGAAAAGGATGCTGCTCTTGAAAGCATCCGGAAGCAATCTCTTAAACGACTGCAGCTAAAGCCTGTTAATGGACGTCCTCTAATCCTCGGGTGCACTTTCCAGTCCGCAAGAGGAGCTGACTCACCCCCCCCTGTCACCTCCTACCTGGAGGAGGGCGCTCTTTATTCAGTTTCCATCCTCCGTTGAGAGGCTGTGGCGTGCTGGTCCAGGCTAGACGAAGAGCTGGGTACTTCTCCAAGTGCTCGTCATCCGTGCTCCGACAGGCCGGAGCAGCACTGTGAGCATCACCGCATCACATCCACTCGACATGGACTTCTCCATCCGCGCGGCCAACCTGGACGACTGCAAGGACATCGCGCGGATGATCATGGTGAGCGGACACGTGCGCGCGTGCGGTCCAGCTGCGTGTATGACTCGGAGTACATTATTAAGTAGCCTGTAGTGGCTTACGTCAGCAGGGCTTTTCATAAACACGGTGTTGCTGTTATTATTAGATTAGTGAGATATTATCGGATGAACTGTGCTCGTCCTGCTCGTTAGTTTCAGTGCAAACAGGCTAATAAACTGCCTGTAAATGCATGTTTACTGCCAGCTGAGCAACACTGATGTCTGGGATGTCCTAATAAATGATGGCAGCTGATGCTATTTTTGTTTATGTCCAGGAACTGGCAGAGTATGAGAAACTGGCAGAGCATGTGAAAGTGACCCAGAAAGGTAATGTATGTAGCGATGTCTCAAGTTTCTGCCTTGATTTTATCCGTAATGCTTAATAATGATTAAGAGTGTGGTTATTATAATGTAATTTATAAACTTGGATATAAATGTTTAGTCTTGCTTTATAGGCACATATATAATATCTTTAATCACAAATAAATTATTACATCGAGTAAAACCATGTTCTTTGTTTTGGCATCATTTAGAAAGTCTGGGTAAATTAATTAAAGTTTTTAAAAGCAGCTTTATACACATACAGATTTGTGAGTGTGTTAATGGAGCTTTTATAACTACTTATGTCAGATTTTAATTCATGTTTAATTCAGGCAGTTGTCATTAGTTCAGTATTTTGTGTCACCACATCTATTGTGAGGACCATCTATACTTTACAAAGGATTTATAAATGCCTGAAAAGGGGAACTTCAAGACTCAGTCTTTGGGAACTGTACAACACAAAAAGTCAAAATAACGTTTTATTCAAAAATGGGGTGACTGTGGCTTAGGAAGCAGAGTAGGTCACCTACTAATCCTAAGGTTGCTGGTTCAATCCCCACCTGCTCCAGTCTGCATGCCAATCAGTTGCTCTCTGATGCATCCAGAGTATGAATGGTGTGAATGTTGCATAACCAACACGTTCTCACTCCCAAACCGTAACATTTTACGCTAGGTGACAAATCGTCAACATATTACGTTTTCGGCTACCCACCACGTTCCTAAATGACGACCTCAGAAAAATGAGGAAATATGACAACCATATGGACTCAATCTACACATGTTCGCTCTTTTTCTTCAAATCACTTAGAAACACGCTATTTAACATCATTAAAGTCATGGTTAAGCTCAGGAAAAAGGTTATGGTTAGGGCTAGGGATAAGGTTAGGTTTAGGGCTGGAACGTCTATTACCGCGGGAGCGTCATTGCACTGGATTTCGCCCATAACCCGCCGCGTACCATAAGAACGCCGAAGGTCTCCTTTTGCGTTCCTCAGGAACGCCCCGGGACGTGACAAAACGTCGGCATGTTACGCCTCGGGAGTGAGAACGGGCTGCCATAAAGCACTTACATAAAAAAGGATAGAAAAGCAGTGCTTGTATGTATGGGTGAAAGAGGCAAGTTGTATTAAAGTGATTTGAGTGTTCAGTTAGAGTAGAAGTAAGAACCAACATTGCTCATTTAATATTTGCAGAACACCAAAATATAAGTTGGACCACAGTCTGAGATTGTAGAAGACAGAGAGAGACTTACTGAGAAGCGAGAGCCACAGGGTGTTTTAAACTAAATATATTGAAGCTTCTTTTCATTTAAAACCAACATCAATAAGGTTATCATAAAGCAATAGTGAATATATCACAGAGCATCACAAACAAGTGTAAACACCATAAACAAAGCATCCATCATATTAATGTGTCAGAGTCCCCGGGCCATGGGCTCAGGGCTTTGTGTTTCTCTAAAGGTTTTTGTGTCTGTATTTAGTCTGGCTCCTTTTGTATATTACTATGATTAGTAGTCTTCCTTGAGTATTTTATTATATCCTTTGTAGTTTGTTTATATTTTAGTTGTCTTCTGGGCTTTCCATTATTGAGTTATCATCATTTGTGGTCCCTGTCTGTTCTCTAGTCATGTCTCCATGTCTGTCTACACTATGTTTGTGCTCCGTCTCTGCGGTTGTCTAGTCTCCCTGTTAGTTACCTCAAATGAGTCTTGCCTCCTTCGTCGGTCATGTCTTTGTGTTTGTTTGCTTTTCCTGCGGCAAGTTATTGTGCCTTGAGTCTGGGTTTCTGTCTGTGTTTATGTTTCCTGTCTTATTTTGTCAATCTCTCATCCTGTTCAGTTTCACTTCCTTTGGTTCTTTAGATGGATTCTGTTCAGCTGTGTTCCACAGGTGTCTCCACTCCATCACTCTGCCCTTTGTCACCTCGTCACTCATTCCCTCTTGCTGTATGTCCCGTACGCTCAATGTCTTCTGTGTAGTTTCCTAGTTAGTAAACTAGCATCCTAGTATCTGCTTAGTTTAAGTTCTTTTGTATTTTTGATCCCTGTGAATCCAGCAATAAATCTAAATTTTGAGTTCAGTGTCACTTCTGAGTCCTGCATTATTGAGTCCTAATCTTGCCAGCTACACAGCAACATATGACATAATTTGAGAATGCAGGAAAATGTTTTCTGTCTTTTAGAATTACTTCTGTTCATTCCTCAGGTTCAGCTTTCCTCTCGTTTGCAGTTAGTTGTTGTCAGTTAGCTATCTTTAGTCAGAGAAGTGCTCCTGAATTCAACACATAAGTTGTCAGCTGCCGAGCCTGTAGAGGTCTATGTGTCCCCCCTTGGCTATAGCCCCCGAGATGAGCACTGATCACAACCAAACCAAGCCAAGCCAGTCACACTGAACAATGTTACAGGCAGAATAACATTCTCCTCAGCTTCACCAGACTCTTTCACATCTGTCACATGTGCTCAGGGTGAACCTGCTCTCATCTGGGAAAAGCACAAGGTGCAAGTGGTGGCCCTGCCAATACTGGTATTCTATGGCCAATGCCAAATAGAGGCCATTGAACCCTCAAGCCTTCCTTGTGAAGTCTGTTTCTGATTGTTTGGTGAGAAACATTCACATCGATTACCTACTAAAGGTCATTGTGCTGCTCTGGCATCCTGTTCCACTTTGCACAAAGGAGCAGTTCCTGGTCCTACTGATGGGTTAAGGGCCTTCTATGGCCCTCTTTAGCTCTGCTAGAGTAACTGACTGTCTCTTGGAGTCCATGCTCTCTAGACTGTGTTGGGAGACACAGCAAAACTCCTGCATATATTAATGTGCCACCCTGGAGGAGTTGGGACTACTTGTGCCACCTTTGTAGGGACCAGGTATCGCCTCATGCTATCTGTAGTGACACTGACCCTAGCCAAATGAAAAACTAGTGAAAAAATAGTCAGAAAACATGAGGAGGGAAAAATATCAGTGGTCTCCAGCTGTCAAACCATTCCTGCTTTTTTGGTTAATTGATTGGTTAATCAAATCTCTCAACTCTCTCTGATTGGTTACAAACTTTGACTCTCATTTCTCGCTCTCTTCAAATAGAGGTTCAAATTGTGTTCTTGACCTTATAAAAGTTAGTTGGACATATCACACAGTGTAAATGTTGGAAAAAAATCAATGATATTATTTATTAAAAAATAGTAAATCTTCTTTTGTAGCCGTAAAGTCAACAGTGCAACAAAAAAGCCAATAAAAAAGACATTTTGATTAATGCAGATTTCAGCTGCTTTAGGGGAACTCAGTTGTGGATGTGAAAACTACCAAAGGAAGTGCAATGAGAATAAATACACAGAGTATGTAATGTGGACTTTATCGTCCAGATGAAAAACTCTTCTAACCAAAAAATAAAGTTTCTGTATCAAGTATAGTTTGGTGTTCAGATATATTTATGTAAGCCCAGTAGATTTTATCACACTATAATAAAGTATTTGTCTGCGAGCCATTTGTTTCTACCACCAGGTAACAGGTTTTCCCAGGAAGCTTCATTCTAAAAATTAGGAATTATGGACCTTTGAGGAAAAACCACCTGTATTTTCCAACAAAAGGTCAAGAACTGGTTTTAAAGCTCTCTCTTAGCTAAGATTACATTTTGATGAAAAGCCTCAAACTGTTAAATGTAAACTGAATTTCCCCTTGTGAAAACACCGTGTAACAGCATCTATAATTTCTTTTCAGACTTGGAGCAGGATGGCTTTTCCAAGAACCCGTTCTTTCATGGGATCATCGCTGAGGTGCCAGAACAGCACAAAACCAAAGAAGGTGATCGTGTTACGCCCAGTTTTCACACACACTGTTGCGATCTACTGTCTAACAGCTGTAACCCGGTTACTGACACAAACTTAAAACTGATGGGTGACGAACCTCTAACAGTAACAGAAACTTACCAACGGAGAGAGCGAGCAGGAGAAACAAAAAGGAAAACCCAGGAGTAAACTGTAGAGGTATATCAAGTAAAGCCAAAAGGTCAAAAACTAAGCTAACTGTAGACTCAATAGCAAGACTTCAGCACTATAAGATACAAAAAGCTAAACAAATTTAACATTTTATATATTTTTGCACAATTACTTGTGTCGCACTAACTGGAAAACGGTAGCTACACTTAACACAAACATTAATTTCCATATAGCGTCCATTTACATCATCCTATTTATTACTTATGTTACCTAATGTAGCAGCACACAGCACATGTATCCTCCCTCCTTAAACACTTCTTACATAACAAAGTTGAAGTGCTTTTCCTAAGAATGCAGTAATTAGACCAGTAATATACGCTCTGCTGCCCAGCTGTGCTTTTTCCTTCCATGACACGGGCCTTTTTCCACACAGTCACCACTGTCCACTATCTGCTGACTTCAAATATCGGAGTCTATACTGAGAAGTAGCTACTTATGTCTTGGGTCTCATTAAAGTTGTGTTCCGCTCTCATCAGTGCTGCTTTGAGCTGCTGAAAAAACTCAATAAATCCATGAACTGGCCAGAGCCAATCAGCAGAGAAGTTAGCAGCCAAACAGTTTTGGACTCAGAATCATCAGATTCATCAAGTCACTAGAAACATGACTCCAGATGTTCTGCTGCCTCCGAGGAACCAAAAACAAAAAAGTAATAGTGGTTAAAATGACCTAACCAGCCTCACCACTGGGAAATGTGAGGTTTCATTTATAAAGGTTGTTGCACATTAACTGTGAGCAGCTCCACAACTCATATCACTTTTTTCACTGATGTGAGGGAAATTATACATATTTATGTGTTTACAGTGTAAAGTAAAGCATTATGCTGTTAATAATCACTCTGATAAATGTTCAGAGTCATTCACTCAGTGGGAAGGAGCACCAAAACGAATACACAAATTTCATGAATACTGAATTTAGCTTCTTCTAAATAACGATTATTTTTACGTTTTCTTCTTTCAGGGCACACAAAGATCGGCTATGCACTTTACTTCTATTCCTACAGCTCCTGGTCAGGCAGAGCCATTTATATGGAGGACCTGTATGTGATGCCTGAGTTCAGAGGTACAGTACAGCCTCTGAGAAGATGTCTCATCATCACTGTGACCCTATATTTGCAGGAAATCTCAAGTAATGCACATGATCTGTCTTTCAGGGAAAGGTGTTGGTAAAGCACTAATGAGCAAGGTGGCACAGGTGAGTGAAACATGTGAATAATGGAGAAGATAAACCTTGAGCTTTTTCCTGTTTTCAATATTTGCAGGAAAATATGCTGAACAGTGTCTCAGAAACAGCTTCCATGCTACATCTACAGCAGTCATTCCTGTCTTCCTTCTTGTTTTTGCTCCCCTGTAGCTGGCTCTGGCTGCTGGTTGCCACCAGCTCGACTTCACCGTCCTGGACTGGAACAAACCATCGATGGACTTTTACCTCAGCCAGGGCAGCTTCGATATCACTGCTACCATGGGCTACCACTGCATGCGCTGCGAGGGGGAGGCGCTGGAGCACCTGGCTCAACCTTAACCCAGCCCTCATGACCTTTCGTGACCTTTGCAGCCATGAGGTCAGCCCACACACTGCAGGGATGGAGCACCACTCAGTGGCCTCTTTCCAAAACTTGACAAGCTGATTTTTATTGACTGTTTGCTAATCCCTGCCTTCCTTAACATTCTAACTTTAAAGCCATTTAGCAATATTAACTATAACATTTTTCACCATTTTTACGCAGCAAATGTCACCTACATGTTGGTAACTAGCCTTTACTTTACAGATCACTTTAAGTTGGTAGAAACACACCCCTACCACAGTATAATATTTAAGAGATATAACTTTTAAAATACCTGTCGTTTTAATGGAGAGAGACAGAATACATATCACATAAGAGTTCTAAACTGAGTTGCATATTTCCATTGACTGAAATAAGTATTTGATCCCCTACAACCCAGCCAGAATTCTGGCTCCCACAGATTGGCTGTGTGACTATGTGGCACACGGATTACAGTCAACCAATGAATTAATGATTCCACATTTCAGTCTCTCCACCACCATGGACAAGAGCAAAGATCTGTCAAAGGATGTCAGGAACAAGATTGTAAGCTTGCACAGGAATGGGATGGGCCACAGGACCATCACAAATAGAAGACATACAGTATAAAAGAACCATCAGTCAGCCTCAGCCTAGATCTCCATGCAAGGTCTTGCCTCATGAGGTGAGGATAATCATGAGACAGGTGGTAGACCAGTGCACTATTAAAGATCTGAAGGCAGTTGGGACCACAGTCACCAAAAACACCATTGCTAACACACTACTCTCTAATGGACTGAAATTCAATTCAATTCAATTCAATTCAATTTTATTTATATAGCGCCAAATCACAACAAAAGTCGCCTCAAGGCGCTTCATAGATACAGAGAAAAACCCAACAATCACATGACCCCCTATGAGGAAGCACTTTGGCGACAGTGGGAAGGAAAAACTCCCTTTTAACAGGAAGAAACCTCCGGCAGAACCAGGCTCAGGGAAGGGCGGCCATCTGCTGCGACCGGTTGGGGTGAGAGAAGGAAGACAGGATAAAAGACATGCTGTGGAAGAGAGACAGAGGTTAATAACAGATATGATTCAATGCAATGAAATCTTGCAATACTTGTAAACTTATTCTTTTCAAGAATGCCTGACTTAAGTTTGTCAGCTGAATGATTCAGTGAAAGCTTGGGAGAAAGAAAATCAACTCAACCTGCCATGTTTGGAGGAAGAGAAATGCTGAGTATGACCCAAACACCACCATCCCCACAGTCAAGCACGGAGGTGGAAACATGCTACAGCTAAAGGTACAGGACCACTTCACTGTACTGAGGGGCCATGAAATCTTGGACAAGAACTTTGTTCCCTGAGTCAGAACACTGAAATGAGTCATGGATGGGTCTTCCAGCAAAAACCCCCAAAAACCCATCAAGATAAAAATTAGTGACCTCGACCAGTGTTTCCCAACCTTTTGGAGCCACAGCACATATTTCACATTAGAAAAAGCACAACGCTACCAAACAAAAATGTCACAAAGAGCATATTGATCATTTTCCTCTGCGCACCAGGTATAGTGGAATTGGCTTGTTTGTCCCCAGTATACCTCTTTTTTTCTTTTGACCACTGCAAGGGCCTGGGTCAGAATCTTCTCCAGGACCCAGATCGAACTGACTACTTTTTCTTTTCAGATATTTATCTTCTTCGTCTTCTTCTGTTTTACTGGCAGTTGGCAACCCATTTAATTAGAGCAGGTAGTTGTACTGCCCTCTAGTGGAAGAGAATGTAATTGTTCTGCCTGTTACTCAGGCTGATTGCTTAGAGCAGCGGTCTCCAACCTTTTTTGCGCCACGGACCGGTTTATGCCCGACAATATTTTCATGGACCGGCCTTTAACGTGTCGCGGATAAATACAACAAAATAAAACTAGCACCGGTACCGAAAAAAAGAAGATTTATTCATAACACACGTGAAAAGACCCAGGAAAACCGAGTAGACGATAAAAACGATAACAAAATAACGCTGAAAACCAATAAAAACCTTGAAAACCATACATTTCACACCTGAGCCTCAACTCTCACGGCCCGGTACCGGTCCGAGGCCCGGGGGTTGGAGACCGCTGGCTTAGAGTACTAATCAGGTGGAACCAGATAATTTTCCACGGCACGCATACCTATGTGCCGCGGCACAGTGGTTGGGAAACACTGGCCTAGACAATCTTCAAGCAGCAGATAAGAAAAGCATTTAGAGAGTTTCCGTGAAAAGGAGTGGGCCAAAATCTCTCCTGAGATGTGGGCAAACCTGGTGACCAACTACAAGAAACATCTTACTGCTTATTTCACTCAGTGACATGCAAATACATTTATAAATATTTAATCTGCTGGATGTTTGGGTGATATTTTGTCTCTCTCCATTAAAATGAAAATACCATCAAAGAGACTATTAATTTCTTTGGAAGGGAGCAAACTTACAATTCAGCAGGGGATCAAATATTTAGTTCCCCCACCGTATATGAGTAACATAAAATTAATTGTCTGATTTACACCAATATTACACATATTTCAGATGATGTTTTGCACAGTTAGTGCCTATAGAATAATGACACGATGCCTGAATTTCGCTATAAACTTGTGAAATGTGAGGCTCTCTGGTCTTCTCCGGTACCTGTTGACGAGCACTAGAACAACTCTGTCTCTGCACTGTGGAGAAACAGGACAATCACTATGCCGGGCAGGGATTTAGCCAATGGTCATTTTACTTTTATGTTGAAAAGAATATGCAGTGTCAAGTGTTGGAATGGGGAAGAAATGTGTGCAATACATTTGAAAAGTACAATGCAGAGACACTGAAGCTGTTTTGTGTTTTCCTTGTGTGACGTGTTAAGAATTGTGTGATAAATGATGAAACATTTAGACAACAGGGTGTGATACATGTGTATGTAGTGACACTTTAGACAACTTGTGACCTAAGGTATAAGATATGATCTGAATTTTGTTGGGGTTTTTTTGCACAAAGATCCTCAAAAATCTTATGCATTGCAACACTAAGACATATGTTCAGTGTGCGACTGTTTTAAAGGTTTTTTGTATCTTATCCCTTTAAATTTACTCTAACAACAGCAACCAAAGAGTCAGTCACCTCTGCCTCTCGTCTTCCAGATGAGGAGCGCTGCGAAGCTGTTGTGAAGCACAGCGTTGGTATTTGCACTGTTTTCTTCTTTTTTCTAGCTGTTTATGTGTATTGAGGTCTTGTGATGAGAGTGTGCGCTAAAGGAATCAGCTGGACTCAGACTAAAACCTCCATCTTTGCAGCCAGACGTGCGGGACTGGTTTCAAAGACCTGGACGAAGCCTCGAGTCAAACAAAAACAATCCATCTGGTCGTATTTGAAAACTAAGAGAAAATCTTGGACCAGGCTCAGTGCACGTCTTTGAACCTGTCTCGCTAAAATGAAAGCGGCGTAATTCTGGTCTGCACTTCTGTTTTATATTCAGTCTCAATTTTTTTTTTTCTCAGAGAGGGCGTCTTTCCAGCACTTTAATGAAAACAGGCTGAGCTGGGGGTTACATTTGGTTTGTTTTCTTTCTTTCTAAACAAGTAGAAACCGCTGACCGTTCTTTGTTACTTTTTGCAATTTGCATTTACAAAGTAATTCACTCTGGAATGCATGGTATTTTATTTTATTTAGTTAGTTAGCTATCCATCTTTGGGACATCGAAATATTGCATGTCTAATGTGCAAAATCTGCAGCCTAGCTCAGTTTTGCAAAGTAAATCTTTGTGCTGCTACAAAGTGCATTTCCACAAAAATCCACGCCGAGTCCAAGGGATCACGAGGGGATCATTATGTCTTATCTGCAGCTTCCCATCAGAATTTCAGACCAAGTGCTATAAATTATTCAGTCTCAAACTGTTTTCCCAACATGGATTTCCCAAAGCACTTCAAAATCAAAGTTCAGCCCGTGTTCCTGTCAGTCACGACTGCAGTAAATCTCAGAAGAGATGCTTTGTGCATAAAACAGAGAGCAGCAGCTCACCAGTTTAATATTTTTTAAGATGTTTCCTCAGTTTTTAGTGTGTTGAATGTGTGTGTGTGATTACAACACTGTGTAATAGCAGAGGAGGCAACCGTGACGCATTCTCATTTCCACGGCTGTGCGGCCGTGTTATCCAGTGTACCATAAGAGCTCATATTCAGTGTTCCCGGTGAGGTCGGTGTCTTTAATGTCCTCATATTTCCGATGTCGTCTGTGAAATTACCGAAAATAAAAGTTGTGTGGAAACCTTGTGAATTAAGGCTTTTCGGGGCATTTTTGACTTCATCCGCTGAGTTTTTAAAAAAGAGCTTCATGAGGTGCATAAATTCCCTCGGATCACAGAGGAGCAGTAAATTCCTCAGCTGAAGTCAAAGCACTGAAAAGAAAATCACCAAAAATGGATCCATAAGTTTTTCATCTGATATTCGAAGCCATGAAATTGCCACAAAAGGTAGATGCTTGAATTTGGGGTCATTTGCTGTGTGTAAAAACAAACAATGAATAAAACACTCAACATGTACGAGAGTCGGTGGTTTCATGTTGTGACTGTCTTGAAAACCAGAAACTGTCCACCTGTTCATTGATTAGAGTAATAAAATCTGTCAGAATTCAAGGTGACATGCATGTGTAGCTGCGCATTTCTTCTTTAGTCTGTTTGTCTTTATTTTATTAACATCAGACGTATAGATTGAATATTACTACAAAGTAGATGAGTTGTGCTATCCAGAGTTAAAACTTTAATGCAGCTCAATATTCAATAGGGGGCGTACTGACATCACCCATTTTTAAAAATCCCAGTTTGGATTTAATTTTTTCTCCAACTATGCTCAATACATACTGTGCAAAAGTCTTGATTTAGTCCTCATTTCTTTGTGTTTTACTTCCGAGCAGCCAGGCTTTGCAGACATTCTTTGAAGTGCTCTTGAGGAGTAGTTCTCCAGGCTTTCTGAAGCTCTTTCAATGTTCTTCTTTGGACACTGGCTGCTTTTTCACTCATTTTCAGTCCAGTCCTTGTATTTGGTCATCATCAAAGAAATGTTTGGTTTGTTTGTTAAGCCACAAGACAAACAAATAAATCAGTCAAGACTAAAAAAAGGCCCTTTAACTCAGGGACTGAAGGGACGAACCACTGCTGCGTCAACACAAAACAGACAACTTAGCAAAGACCAATTTTAAACTGTACTTTTAGGCACAAAAACACATCATTTGTTCCCATTTCTTTAGCTGAATCTATGAAAAATATCAAGGATAACAAAGTTTGACAGACGCAAAATAACATGCCGATTCCCAAAGAGCCATTAGCCAAAAACTTAGCACATCTCTGCACGGTGTGCAGTGTGGCCTTAAAAAACAGCTCATGAAAAAGATACAGTTATGAGGTACATTTAGATTTTTATCCACCATGCAATACTGGAAAGCATCTGAGCATGACCCAAACATACTGCCAATGCAATAAAACACACAGTGGGACACTATCAGCCATGGATTGGCCTCCCCAGAGCCAGACGTCAACATCATAGAAGCAGTGTGGGATCATCTTGACAGAGAACAGAACAAAAGGCAGAAACATCCAAAGAAAAGCTTTGAATGTCCTTCAAGAAGTCCGGAGAACTATTCCTGAAGATGACTTGGTGAAATTTTAAAAAAGCTTGATTAGGAGAGTTCAGACTGTGTTGAAGAATAAAGATGTTGTAACAAATGTTGACTTTCAAGATCGCTGCAAGTGTACAAACTCTGTCTTTGACTTTTTACACAGTTTTGAATACTTTAGCCTCCACATAAATATACAGACCTCTGCTATATTTAACAGGACATACACAGATCAAAGTACAAGTACCTGCTGCTAATAAGCCATGAAAAGCTAAAACAGAAAAGTCCACTGGTATTTATTCAATTCAACTGCCTCAAGGCGCTGCAGCTCACATTGTTCTATTCGTCATGTGAGGACGAGTCACATTTCTGTGGAGTTTTAACCATGAGTAGTGCTAAGCAGGGGTATTTCTCAGTCCCTGTTTGGTGACTCTCCCACGCATCCCATCCACAGTAGCTGTCATAAGGTGAAAGGCGGGGTACACTCTGGACAGTTCATCACATGACTCTGATACATACACTTGTGAAATGGAGACGTTCCATGTTTTTGAATCATATTCAACATTTCATCTTCTTCGATACAGTGCCTGCAAATAAACGTGATATACTAGGATGCAAACAAAAAAAATATATTTATCAATAGATGTAACATTTGCATAATCGTCCACAGCGCTTGCTGAAATGTTAGACCGTCCTTCCGTGCAGTACATTTGAGGGTTTTCTTCCATTCCTGCAAGTGGGCCTTTGCGGATTTGCTGCGTGCTCCTGATCACCATTCACTCGGATATGATGACTTGAATCAATGTCTGCAAACTCACCAAAGTTTGAAGCAAGAAACCCCAAATGAAAACATTTCCACCGCTATGCTTTACAGATGGTTCTTCTCCTGAAAAGCCACATTGGGTCCAAACAAGTTTACTGCTCCTGTGGCCAAACAGCTCTGTCTTTCATTGGGCTGCCCAGAGCATGTTATTCCAAAAGTCTCTGTGTTCACCTATATGTTCACTGGAAAACTGTAGATTTATTCTAATCTTTTTGGGCAGGAAGTTATTTTAACCCGAACCCTTCATTTTCACACAAATGTGCACAAGGATGCTCATTCTCACATATGTGTGCGTGCGTTAGACGTTCAGATCGGCAGGTGAGGTGCCAGCAGTGCTGTCCAACAAAGGCTGGAAAGAAGAAGAAGACAGTATGTGAGCAATGAAAGGTTTGTTCTTCTTTAAGAAAAGCATCGGCGTGACTCCTCGGGCTACTTTTAAATTCAAGTTTGATTTTAATTTACTGTTTGATATGGTGCCTGCTGTGTGGGGCCTCGTAAAAAGGCACTAGAGCTCTGAAAAGCGCCTCATACCCCTGCTATTTTAATGAACAGCGTCATTTTGTAAATGTGGCTTCAGCAGCGTGCTTGTTTAAAATGATTCAACGCGGTCTCCAGAAAATATTTTAGGAGTTGCAGAGATCTAGTGGTCAGGACACAGTGTCACCACGTGAAATTCTCTGAAGATAAGGACCTCTGTGCTTTGTATAGAAGGAGCTGGTACTCCTGTTTGAACCCACTGTCCTTTTGTTCCCTGGAACGGTTTATCTTTTTTTCTTTTCTTTTTATAAATTCAATTATGAATGAAAACTTTGCTCTCTGGCTCACCTGTTGATGGCACAGTGGAAACCAAACGTGCAGCGTGCAGATCGTGAGTCTATACAGCCACCGTGTGGTTACACACGGCACTGTCGCGGACATGAATGGCACATATTTGGAGTTGATGAGAGTGATTTGACAAGCAGCGGAAGCCTCGCGTAAAGCTTTCCGTGCGCTCCCCTCGTCGATTTTCACGGCGGCTGCCAGCTGGTATCAAAAATTCAGGGCGCACGCAAAGTTCGCTTCCAGCAGAGAGTGTGTGGCTGCGTGTGTGTGCGTCTCTCTCAGCGCGTGTGTGTACATTCATGTGTGCTCGGTCTGTCTGTCTAATAGACTGACCCCCCAGCACGCCGTTTAAAGGGAAGACAAGAGAGCTGAGTCAACGAATCACAAGGAGAAGGATGCAACAGTTGATGTGCGCCAGTTGCACAGTTTTCTTGTATTTGGAGACGGCCTGCACACACGGAGGATGGTGGCCGTGATTTGATCAGATGTTTTTGCTGCTTTGCTTTCAAACTCATCTGCCAGATAAAGCTAAAAGTTAAAGAGCAGCTCCTACAGAGCGGTCACAGCCTGTCCTCTTATTGCCAGACTGGACATTTGGACTGAAATGCATTTGGAGGGACTTCATGCTCTGCTGGAATGGAGTTGAAGCGGGGGATTTCGGATGGTCTGCGGCGGTGATTAGCAGCGCAGTCTGCACCAATATGCATCGGATTCTGCAGAGGAGACGAGTGCGAAGGCTGCGGGTCGTCTGGGCTTCTCTGGCCCTGGTGGCTCTGTCTCTGGCCGCATGCAGCGCGCTGTTTACGGCGTGGACTTTGCGACAGACGCGGGACCTGTCTCAGTCCTTCAAGATCCTGCAGGACCGACTCGAGCAGGTTTGTGTCATACTTTAGAAAAAGATCTTAATAATTCAAGCGTGCAGACAACTCCTCTCTGTTTTTGCACCAACAATAATATTTACTCTCCTGCAACTTTTTTTTTTTTTTGAAAGACCATCAAGTGTTTCTTATGTAACTTCTTTTGTGGCTGCGGTTACGGGAATCTTGGCTGGGGGCATATGGACAAATCCACACTTCACCCTCCCCCTTTTCTCTCGCCCCTCGCACGTAGACTACTTATTCTCTCGCACCATTTCTCTGCTTGGCACTTTTATTACTCGCCAATAAGCGCAGTCAAATTGTGCCGAGTTGTTGCTTATTTTTGTGTCCGCCTCCCCCTGTTAACCACCTCCACCCCCATTCTCCCCGGGTGGGGGGTCATGATTAATTACTCTGGTGCCAGTTGTGCTCCATTTTTTTAAAATCTAATTTTACTGGAAAGCCTCAGCTATTTGGCGTATGCCAGCTCACCCCACTGCCTCGAGTCTGCCCGTTTCGAGGCGTGAAACGGGCTGCACGATAAAGCGTGGCAAGTGTAAATCATTTTCAGCCCGCACAAGCAAACGCTTCTAAATCTCCTGCAAAGTGCAGCTTTCCTAAACTTTTTTCCACTCTCCTTCTTTTTCTGTTTTGCACTTGCAGCAAATATCCGACACGAGATTGCATCACAAGACAAATAAATTTCCTAAAAGAGCCAGAATGGAAATTCTTCTTGTTTTTTTTTCTTTTTTTGAGTTCAGTGTATTTCACAAAACCAGATTGCAATGGATTTTATATCAGGAGAAAGGGGGGGGCAAGAAACCTGCACATAACACAAATACCCCCCAAAATTGGACACGTGGAGTGTTGCTGGAGCCCTCCCCAAGGGGCCCCTGTTCTGTCCATTTGACCGTTAGCCAACTTCTGATGAGAGCCAGTGAGTGAACGTCTGGAGGGTGCACTGCAGCTCTCTCGGCCTGCTTTTCCACAGTAGCAGTAAATTTAAACATACTTCTTCCCCCCTCCTCTGGAGCAGCTTCTCCTCTTACTCGATTTAGGCCTCCTTCGGTCACCCAGTGGAGTCTCCCCCCCAGCCACCTTCCAGTTGAGGGTTTAAATCCTGTCTGGCTTGACAAAATCAATTTCTTTCTTGCGGAAAAAAAATGACATGTGAAGAATTCGAAGTGCTGAAAACATGCATTAGGTGTCGCAACCAGTCGCTGAGGAAGTGGTAGATTTACAGCTAGAATGGCAGCAAAGGGGGCAGGATACTGCCAGAGACCAGTCTGCTGCTTATGTGGCTGGCAGGAAATAAAGGCTGTCTGTGGCCGTGAGTGGGTTCTGTGCCAGAAAAAAAAAGTTATGAGAAAAATAACTGGCCGTTTGTTAATAGCTTGTTTTTTTTTCTGTGTGTTTCAACAGGTCAACAAACAGAGGAAGGCCATTGTTCAGCTGATCCTGGAGAAGAGAGAGCTGCTGGTGGGGCATCGAGTGAAGAGAGATGGTACTAGTGCTGTGATATACTGCTAATTTGGTATCGATCCCATACCAAGTAAATTCATGGCCAGTGTTTCAGCAATACTTTTAACCTCTAAAGGCAGCTTATGTAGCAGATTTATGAGATGAATCATCAATTTGCTAATTCCTAACACATTTTAATGGTTAGTGATGAGTAGTTACTAAGAGAAAACACACCTTTCATCTTTTTATGTATTTTGAAAGTGCTTTTTTTGTAGAGCTGGAGTCTAAGTGTGTCCATCTCTGAAGCACATGAGCTTCTGTTGTTTAAATGTGCTGAAGTCTGTAAATAAAACAGACGTTAGGCCATTTTTCACAGTAGATGTTTGATATTTTTCCTTTTCCAATAAAATAATTTAACACAATTCAGTTGGCTACACACTGAACTTAGTAGGACATTAAAACCAAACATCGATCCTTTGGCGCCAATACCAGCATTCGTATCGATGCTATCGATATTTGGCCCAATCCGCCCAAATCTAGATGGTACTGTGTCTCAAAAGCCTGCCAAAGCCCGACATTTTTCTTGCACTGCAGCACCGCCGGCATGCATAAGACGTCCTGTCCTTTCAGCTCTCCAAATTGCCACAGACACAGTCTCCTTACCAACTGTTGTTTTTTTAGGAAGAACATTTAACGCAGAGCGCTGGCCAGTCTTGGCCCCACATGCCACTTTGGTCAGGTCTCGCGGGCCGCAGGCACTACCCGCTGCTAAAAGTTGACACAGGAAAAAGTAGGCAGCTGGAAGACTGTTTCAGAAATTACAGGTCTGACCAGAGCGGCCTCGAGTCCCAGAAAAAAAGCAGTTGGCGCGGGCGCTGGGGGCCTTGTTGCACGCTTTCGGGCAATGAAATTGATTTTTTTCCCCACCGCTAGAACACACGACTGACACAGCTATGATTTGTTGTGAAAGCGGTGATATTTGATGACCTATCATTGCTGTATTTATAGCCTCTGCTTGCGTCACCATCACGGGACTGCTTGATTGTCCACGTTTTGCCCGAGAGTGAACCCACACGAGGGCTTTTTAAGGGGGATTAGTGTCTAGATTTCACCAGTTTATCTGTATTGATATCCTCTAAGTGCTAGCTTATTGGTTTTAGTAACTAATATCTCATTAAACTGTCAGAAACTCATGGCTGTCAATGGAAAAAAAAGAAGAAAAACGAGCGAATAAGAAGAGCAAACAGCTTTTTCCAGTCTTGCCTTTCAGCTGGACACTGCTGTTATGTTCTCCTCTGAAAAGACCGACAGCTTAAGTCGAGAAAATCTGGCCAGCCTGAGGGCTTTACGCTCGGCCGTAGCAAATCCAAAGTCCACAGGGTCACCCACATGTGAGTTATTTTCACAGGGGCTCAATATTGATGACGGTGGGGGGCGTTTGGCCCGTCTCATCCTGAAACATAAAGTGTGTAATTCACAGTTCATACACAGAGTTGTATCAGTGTTTGAAATCAGCTGGATTGTAAGGCAAAAAACCCGTAAAAAAAACTTTTAGTGGGGAATAAGAGCAGGCGGTCATCAGTGCTGTGCTTTATTTATTGCAGCTATCTGAGCCTGTTCTTGGATGAAGCTGGCTGTTGCTTCACTCTGTCACGCTGCAGCCAAAGACCCTCTTTGACTCTCCTGTTCCTGCACTTCATTTTTCTTGCTTAGCCTTTTAGTTCTTCAGATTTGCCTTTTAATGCCTGTCCTTTTCTGCTTTATCAGTCACTTTCCCCCTGTCCATCTTGGGGGGTTTTATTGGTTTTCTAATTTTTTTTCACCCTTCCTTCCAATCAGATCTCTCCAGCCTCCTTCCTTCCATCCAATCTCTGTATTCAGTATTTTCTACATGACTGCGACCAACTGGCTCCAAGATTAGCTGCTAAATGTGTGTGTGCGTGTGGTGGTGAGGAGGCACGCGCTTCTGACCGAAAATAATAGTTTGAGGAAATATTATTGAAGCACGTGAAAGGAAATCCTTTACCCATCTGCTAACCCTGTTAGAGCCAGCCAGGTCTGGATCTGAATGGCACCAAATTAACGCTTCATGTTATTAGACAGATAGAGATGGGGATGATTGCTTTGTCCAAATAAATTGTTAAAAAAAAAAAAAAAAAACACAGACGTCATTTTTATGTGCATTCAGTCTCCTTTCCTGCCTCCCTTTCACAGAGAGGACGTCGAAAGCAGGGAGGAGTGGAAATGGAAGGAAAGCGGCGTCTCATTTTGAGAGTAAGTGGCTTGGCAGATCTCTCGTAGCTGTCTCGTGTAGCATCTGCTGAAGTGTTTTCAATCATATACCCCTATACGATTGCACTCATAAAATCTTAATTGACTTTCCCTTTTCCTTTTCTTTCAACATCGCTTTTGCTTTCCGTCAGTAACCAAAGTCTCCTCTCAGCAAGGTAAGAGTCGTAAAAGTGAAGGACAGAGGTTGATCTTTGGATCTTTTGTCTCTGAGAGGAATGACCTGGGATGTGTGTGCGTGTGTCTAACAGTGGGAGACGGTGGGGTGATCAAGGGCTGGGAAGAGAGGACGCTGAATATGAGTAAAGCGGTGAGGTACAACAAGGAGCAGGGCACCTTCACCGTGGAGAAAGCAGGCGTCTACTTCCTGTTTTGCCAGGTGAGTTTCTGCTGGGAGCTATAGTTTATTTTGAGCTGCAAACTCTCCATACAAGGTGCGGCTATTAAACAAGGAGTCTGGGCTTATCTAAGCTAACCCAGCATTAGTCTGGGACTGTCTGGCAGCCGCACCTCTACCTTAAAGCTGAACCAGTCACAACTTTTCCATTAATAATGTCTCAAATGAATGTGGGCAGTATTAAAAGCAGCTCAGTGGTGTGCTTTGAACCCAGACAGAGCGCCTCTGAGTGGAGTTAGCATGTTTTCTCTTTACACAAAAGAAAAAAAACACCAGGTTAGTTCTGCCTGTTTGTGTGTGATAAACTGTACAAAATCAAAATGGTTCCCAGTTGGCAGCTAGCTGATGTACACAGTGATATGCAAGCAAAGATGAAGTAATGATCCAGATATTTCCCTCAGGTTCTGGTGGACTGTAAATAAAAGATGCCCACATCTTTTTTTTTTTTTTTTTTTAAAAGTTCAATTTTCCACCAGTGTTAATTTCATTGTCAAGTAATTTCTCTCAACGACCTTTTTCATCGAGAGAAATAATTTTACTGACGCTTACGTCTGCGAATAGGAACGAGATGAAAATATTCTGGAGAGATGAGATCCAAAGACAACTAATTAAGTTGTAGAAAGGCAGAACGTGTTTGGCAGCGATCCAGTGGTTAGATGCTAACAATCAATCAGCCCTCAGGCAACGGCACAGCTTTTTTTGGAAACAGAACTCAGAAATCTCCCTGTTTCTTATTAATATGTGACAAAATGTTAGTGCTTTGGACAAAGACAAGAGCAGACATATGGACACATTTCACATTTGATGTCAATAAAAGTATGCCACACTTTTACGCTTCATATTTTAATCAACTGAATCACCTTTAGATTTAATATTTATTATAATTTTATGAGATTTATTCGATTAAAACTGACTATGACTTTAGACTTATGACTAAAATTAAATCAAAATTTGCACTGGTTGCTGAAGAACATAATTGGACTGGAGCCGATCCGCTTGCGCTAGCTAGCTTAGTTAGCATACCTTGCTAACTAAGCTAGCTAGCTGTTCACTTTTAATATAAACCCTTCAAAGAAAATTTGGTTGCACAGTATTAATGTCCTCTGCTTAAGGTTTTAAAATTCATAATGCTACTGTAAAACAATATATTTGCAGTGATGCTACAAAACAAAATTCACTGGCTAATGAATTGAGCTCACAAGTTGTTAGTCAGCAAGCACACCTTGGCTAATCCTCCTTTCTGGAACTTGGTATGACAAATGTTTACTTAAGTTTTTAATTCAAATGAGTGACTGAGTCCATAAAGTCAACAGGAGAGTGTTTAAAGAGGTCAAGAAAGAGACATTTTCCCTTAAATATATGTAGGATTGGAATTATTTTTGTACCTGTATCGCCCCCTGGTGACTATTAAAAAGAGTACAGGCTAAGTTACTTCTACATTGGCTTCACTCTTTAAACCCTGAGGCTTTGTACTGTTTACAGTTACACATTAACCAGTATGTAATGCAGCAAACAAAGTCGACATTGTGTAATGTATTTTTAGGGAATTCGGTTTTCACTGAAAGTGAATACTTCCTGGAACGGGCAGCTCTGTTGAATTCCATTTATGACAAAATGATTAAGAAACCCACATTCGCAGTAAGAGGAGTACACTCTTACAGGAAACAAATTAAAAAAATCAAAGTCTTTGTCATCTGCTGGTGACTGATGACATAAATTCATCTTTTTTTAACTTTTTTTTTTACAAAGTCATATAATGAAGTAATTCATTATATATAATGAAGTAATTCATTATATGACTTCCCTTTAACCTGACTTCTTCTGAAACCACATACTGTGTCATACTTTGTGTTTGCGATGGGCACATCCATCTTTTATATACAGTCTATGGAAAAGACCAAAACAGAGTCAAAATGAAAATGTTTTGTCCCAAAGGTATAAATGCAGCTTTAAATCGCACGAAAGTTGATTAGGTATCTTTATATTATTTCAAAAAATTCTATATTTTTATCCTGCCAACTTAATTTCAAAGAACAATTTCAGGCTATGGTTGGGTAATAATTTAAAGTGAAATTAAAGTAACCTGAAACGGGTTCATGGGATGGTTAAGACAAAGTTCAAACACTGACGATTCTGAAAGATGAATCCAGCTGAAAACATCTTAAATAAAACAGAGATCCAGGTTAAAGCATCACACCTATAAAAATACATTTCTTACTTTTAGTCTGGTGAATTAGGCTCCAGCCCCCCTGTGACTCTGAATTGGATAGGTGGAAGAAAATGCAAGGATGGTTGGATAGTATGGTGAATTAAAAAAAGTCTGCATGCAAAGCTAGAAGCAAGCTTTATTTAGATCGAGCAGTCATAGTGTAGAGGTATGAATCATGTTTTTGGAGAACTGGGTATCAGGTTTTGGGTAATCTCAAGTATCCAGGCCTTCCTCCTTGTCACGCTGACAGAAGTCTGGAGAAAATCTAAGCAAAAGGAAAAAAAAGAGAAAGAAAAAGTCATGAAATCCCGAGACAGTGTGCTTGGGTTACACATGAATACTCCAGAAACAAGTTCTCCCTGTGCTGACCTGTTCATGAGAGATCATCTTCTCTGTCCAATCAGGTGTTGTTCAACGAGCAGCAGTCTCAGTACGTGAAGCTGGACGTGGTGACCCTTGGCTTGAGGGCTCAGAAGCTGCAATGCATGGAAGGCTACGGGACAACCCCCTCTGCCGGGCCGCACCCTTTCCACTTCCTGAAGCCCTGCCAGGTGTCCGGCCTCCTGCGACTGGACAAAGGCACGGAGCTGCAGGCCATTACGGGCCCGTCCTTCAGACTCCACAGCGTAGGCAATCCCTCCGCCTCGCCTCACGTCTTTAGCATCTTTAAAGTTAACTGAAGCGCACTGTGGAAACTTTTTGTTTTTTTTGGTTTGTTTGTTTTAACGAGTAAACAGACTCATCAGAGAACTAACTTGTTTTTGTGCGGACAAGATTGTTTTCTAAATGGTGAAACTGTCATAAGCGGTCAGGGCATCGCTTAATGCTACGGCTTCTTCCCAAAGACGTTAATTTGAAAGACAAACCCTGACATTTGGGGAAGCTGTTGTGGATTTTTTTTTCCTCTGGACTGCAGAGCTGTTTTGGAACGCAGATTTTTGGAATAAAACCAAGGCCCGCAGTGAATGTCTGCCGAGGGAACAGATGTGATGGGAGCTGTTCTGTAGATAAAGGGCTTCATATAAAAAAGAAGAAGCAGAAGAAAACTCCTTGGATGTTCATCTTAGCCTGTGTATTACGCTATAAATTGTGCTTAAACTCTTTATAAGACTATGAGTAAAGCTGTGCATGCACCTTCCACTTCCACAGCTGAGAGCACATCTGCAAGCGGCCTACACGAGTTGTCATATATTTTATACAATGTAGCGTCAGTGTGTATGAAATCTTACAAATCAATTTTTTTCTGTTTATACTGATTTTATAATATCAATGCAAGCATTTTCTTTAAATACTTTGGATATATTTTACACACATTTTACATTTTATTAAGGAGATGGTTTGGGCGGTGTTTTAAATACCATGGATGTGAATTTGTTATCTTTTGTAAGGTTAAAACAATTGTTTGTATACTTTGTTGTGCAAGTTATACCGAGCGAAACATAGAGCTTTAAATATAGCTTGTCCTTACTCCCTCTTCTTCACCTGATTGATGACCATTTTTCGAGAAATAACCTGATAAAACTGTTAATTATTCAGCCAAAATACAGATAAAGCTGTATTATAAATGAAGTTAATACATTTTCCTTTTTCTTCCATCACGTTGGCAAAGTATAGATGCTTATGTAAGTTATTCACAAAGAACTAACAGAAAGAACATCACAAAAATGAAATGCACTGCCATGAAATTGGTACACGCTTTCATGCACCCCTGAGCGAATTCATATAAAAACAGCTGTTTCCTGTCAGCCTCAGCTGGATGTTTTTGTTTTGCAGTCATTGTTGTGGCTGATGATGGGTCTTTAATGGTCGACTGCGCATGTAGGCACGATCGGTTCACGTACAGCAAACTCGGTGTTATCTTATTTGGCAGAAATCTATGCATTTTCTGTTCTTTGTGACCATTTGAAAAGCTTTCATTAATCCAATTCTGGGTCACATCGGTGCTGGAGCCAATCCCAGTTGCCATAGGGTAGGGGTGAGATAAGTGGCCCCGAAAAAACTAACAAAGAAATTGTATTTGCGTGACTAAAACCCAAATTTTCAACAGATAATCTTATTACACTTAGTGATTTCCTTTAAACGTGACTGAAACCTCTTAGAAGGAGATCCAAATACTTTCATGCCTGATCCTCTGTCATGGATATTAACACCTCTCAAATGAACCTGCTCATGTTAGTAAAACATTTTCTACTTTTATTGAAGCTGCTACCCTGCACCTGAACACATGGAGCTTCACAAAGTCATCTCCAAGTTACAAAATAGATTATTAAACCCTTCTGCTAATCAGCCCTCTCAATGCGGTAAACAGTGTGCAACATTACCACTGCTGATTGCAGACCAGTGACGCCCAACCAGAGATTCTTGTACACCAGGATATAACTCTGCAGTTTCAGAGAGCTAACAGAAAGCCATTTTCTTACCAAGTTTGGCATTGTAGGAGCGCTGTGAGAGGAGATGCACACCTTGGACACCTCTCTCTACACAGAAAAGCCCCATGCACAGTCTGATATCCTCGTGTCAGTGTTGTTCCTACATCATCATAATAACGCTGGCCCAGGATCAGCATTGCACCCAACCAGTGACGTTGTCTGAGTTAGTTAGCATTCCGTTAGCATTAGCCAAAAAGTTAGCTAAGTTAGCAAACCAAGATAAATAAACTAAATTTGGCTAACAGCAAAACAAACCTGATAATATGTTTGTTATATTTTATAAATGAACAAAGAAAACACTTGAAATGCTGACCATAGAAGAGAGGTTTATTTTAACAAAGGTATGGTTTTACTTTTTTCTCCATATTTTAAAGTTATGCGATCACAACAACGTGCTTGGTCAGTTGCAATTTTGATACTGGACTGACATCATTATGATAATGCAGTGAGAACACCAACACAGGGATATCAGACACGCCAGCCTCCTGGCAGATTCAAACCCAGACGCTTCTTGTTGTAAGGTAACAGTGCTAACCTTTGCACCACCATGCAAGCCCTAACTAATCTAATACATAAGTTAAATGCTAATAGGTTCAAAAAGTTAGCTGGTACTGAAACGAAGAGCCAATGAAAGTTTATATCAAAAGGAAAGAAGCATCGGGACAAAGTTAAAACATGAAAGAGCAGCGATGAGGCTGCTGCTAAGGGCTAAGCTAAAGGACCCACGACAGCAAAAATATGAACAAAAGCAACCACATGTTACTTCACATTTATCAGTTTTGTATTTTAACTAGTTAGTAAATGGTTAAAACAGATACCTAAAAGTAAGAAATAGTGAACTGAAAGTTATGGATTAACAGTAGAGGGTAAATACCAATGGGCTATATTGTGAGTGTTAAATAGCTAAAATTAAGTATAAATTAAGGAAAGGAAATTAATGTCATTTATCCATTTATGCAATGGATAAATGACTTCATCACCCACAGTATGCGTTAATATTGTAGTATCAGGGTCAGAATTTAACAAACTGGCCCTAAAAACGGACCCTTTATTGTATAAAATTATTTATAACAAAGGCAACCAGTGAAAGGGTTACCAGAGCTCATCTGGGCACTGTGGGTATGCATGGGTCTGACAAAAACGACTGAGAGTCATTGCTGTAGTCTGTCCTTTTACCCTTTTGTGGCTTCATTTTTATTACAGTGAATTTATAAAAGCCAGATATTAAATCAGTTGTGTGACACCAAAAGCAGAACTCTGCAGAAACATGGAAAAGATCCAACATCAATTTTCAAGGGAGTCGTTCCAGGTTAACCTCGGAAAAAAAGGAAAAAAAAAAGAGAGTTCTGGTTATTTGGTGTCTGACTGCAAAAGAGAGGTGAATGGTGTCATACTGAAAGTTACATTTAAGAGTTCAGTTTAATATCTAAAAGCTTTTAGTTTTGGGTTTGTTTTACTTTTATATCCTTCTGGAAATATAACTCCTTCCATTCTCTCATACGCTGCTGGTTTCCGTAATATTCCTTGCTACAATGCAAACAGTGTGTATTTCTAGCCGTGGGTTTCTGCACTCCCACTCTTGTTTATAAGTAGTTTTTGTGGATGGACCACATTGGTTTCTCCTCAGCACTTTACTGCAGCGATCGCAGCGTTTTTAATTGGAACCAAACATTTATGTTTTGAAATGGAAAAAAACGTCCGATTCTGCAGTGCAGACGATATATCCTGTTTGATTTCCTCATCATTTTCCTCTTTCCTCTTTATGTCTCAGTCACCCCCCCCCCCCTCCACATCCCTGTGCACCTCATACTTCCCTGTCAGCACCAATCAGACTACACACACACACCCACACACACACACCAACAACCCTCTAAATTTTCACTTCCTGAATCTGAACCTGAACCACATAGCTTAAAGTCTTTGAGGAAAAACATGCCTCATCCCACCCCCGCCACCACAAACACACACACACAACACACACACGAACACTTCCCTGCCCCAATTCCTTTTTCTCTAAATGTCAAAGTTTATCGCCATCTTGGAAAATTCTGTAATGTTGTGAAGACGTTCTCTGTAAAATGATGATGTATGCATTGCCTAAACATTGTTAAGTTTCCACACACTTTGTTCACACTTTGAAATAAACCTTCCTTACTGTTTTTGAAAGGCTCAATTTCTTTTAAGAAAGAGACTCAAAAATAGGTTAATGGGAAGCATAAAACAGCTAACAACGCATAAGCCAATTTAGAACCATTATCCTGCTCAGCCTTGAATATTGGAGAGGAGAATGACTCCATACATGATGGAAAATGGATATGTGAACACCTTGATCCAAAAGAGAGGCTTTCCATGCTTCACGGGATGCCTGGAACACAGAGGAGTCCTAGGCCAGATGACACACAAAGCCAGGTCAAAGAAAAGCAACCTGACAGTAGTGTGGCTGGACTTGGCTGGACTTTGTAGACATTCCTCACAATCTCGTCAGAATAGCCATAAAATATTACCACGTCCCAGACTGCATCAAGGGAATGATCTGTAGCTACCTGCGAGTGATCAAGCTCCGCTTCAAGACCACAAACTACATCACCCAGTGGCAGCACCACGAGAAAACGATTGTCACTGGTTGTGCAGTCTCCCCAAGCCTATCATCCTGGTATGAACCTCACGATGACAGCAGTGGAAGATGTAACCAGAGACTTGGCAAAGAACTGAAGCATCTGATAACCAGTGATAAAGGACTTCGTGGATGACCTTATAATCACAACATCTTCCCATGTGCAGGCAAAATTGGTCCTAACCAAGCTTGATGAGGTGGCAACACAGACTACGATGACTAAGGGACAGCAGCAACATCCACAATACTGAAGAGAAAGCATAGGGGTGGTTGAAGACTACTGAAAAATCTGGGCTCCTGGGGAAGTTTCAGACATGGCTGTACCAACGAGGCTTGCTTCCAAGGTTGATGTGGTTTCTGATAGTGTATAAAGTCCAGCTTACAGCAGTGGAAGGAGTGGAACGAAAGATCAATGAGCACCTAAGAAGCTGGTTCCAAGTTTTACTCCAGTCGGGCTCTACATCTGGGCAACTACAACTACTCTGTCATCTCTCATTGCAGAGTTCAAAGTGGTTGCCTTCATCTTCAGAGATTCAAGAGACAACAGGGTCAGAGAAGTAGGTTAAAAACTACATCAGGACAAGAGTGGAAGGACTCTAAATCACTGGTCCAAGAGAAAGGAATCTTTAAAATCCAACTTTATTCGAGCACCCTGTGCAGAATGAAGTCTGGGCATCACATGCTTCCAAAAATCTGGAAAAGTTTAACTTAACAAAGAGGAAAACCATGATCCAGGCAGAAATGAGAAATATGGAGGAGTACCAGAGGAAGTTAAGAGCAGTCAAGCTTACCTCCCAGGGCTCAGCGGCAACGTGGGTCGATCAACCCCAAGAGGAAGGTGACTTGGTGTCATGGTCCAGGAGAGTGGCTGTGTTTTTTCCACGTTTCCACTGAGTTCCACCTCTGGGCGGAGCCCTCATCCACACGCCTGTCATGCTTATCTTTCTGTGATCCGGGATAATCAGCCAACAGTATTTAAGACCAGCGCATGCAACTTTTCTTCACCAGTTCGTCTCATAATCTACGTTAGTATTAGGCCTCCTTTGCATCTTGTGATTTCTCTTGTTCATGCTAACTTATCCTGTTCTCCTTGTGTTTCTAGTAACTTCTTGGATTCACCATACTCCTCATTCGCACTTCTTTTCACTCACCTGGACGTTGGTCATCTCTGGAAACGCTAACCGCTGGTTCATAATCACGGGATCACCTTTCCTTACTTGCCTGCCCTCCTGCCACTGGATTCCCCTTTCCTGGACCATTCAGGTTGGATTCTGGACTCTCATCTGTCTGGACACTCACCCGCCCAGTATTGCTTTTTCTAGGCACCCTCCACTTGCTAGCAAAAGACTCTTGTTCAAGTTCCATGCCGCACACAATTCCTGACCCTTGTTCGAGTTCCACGCGCCACCCACAATTCCTGTGTGTACTGTTTTCACTTGTGTTTAGTAAATAAAGTCCAGTTAAGGTTGATCCCATTGTCCTTTTCTGAGTCTGCATTTGGGCTCTTTGACACTTGGGTTGACTTATGGAGGTTGGAGCCATCCAAATCTGCACAGCAGGGGCACGAGAGATGACCTAATGTGCACGTTCTACAGGAACCCTGGCACATATCTTATTAGTGTACATGTCTGCTCTTAACCAAGGCAGATACAAGTGGTGCCATGACAAAGTACTGGCTGTACTCGCAAACGTCCTAGAGCAAGAGCCCATCCATACTTCTGTCCATCCAGCCATCTTCTTTTGTTTATCTGAAGTTGAGTCACAGTGGCAACAAGCTAGGCACAGAATTCCAGTCATCTTTTTCCTCAGCAGTGTTTTTGTAGTTCCTCCTGGGGGGGTCCAAAGACACTCAAGATGATATATATTGTGGATCTACCCCAGACGCCTGAAAAAAAATATAGGTTGGCTGCGTATCCATGACTTTGCCTCTTTGGTCACTTACTCAAAGCTCATAACCGTAAATTGACCAGTAAAGTTTGACCTTCTGGCTCATCTCTGAAACAAGTTTTCAAAAATTCTTATGTTACTCCTTGTCTGCTTGATGGGACCAGCAGTTTTTACAGTTTGTTGCACCTCACCAATAAATAGTAAAATATGTCAGTCTTTTTGCTTATGGACACCTTGTCATATAAAGTAAGTGAGCTTGTTGCTTCAGCTCAGGATTAATTTTTATTAGAAGTTTGTATTTCACCAGTATGTCTCATTTTATTGTTTATTATTATTGTGTAGATGTGATATTGTATTGTGGCATACTTTCACTTTTGTTGCATATGTCATATTTATATTAATGGAAACAAATAACCAATTGTTAATAGCAGAAAAGCAGATATTAAATTATTTGGGCAATTAATAAATATATTAATACATTTTGGGCTTTCAAGATACTGATTACAAAGTAATGTACAGAAGAAAACTAAATACGTTAGACATCAGTACATCGACATCAAATGTAAAAAGATGGGTTCTGACTCGATTGACCACACTGATGAGCATTAAAAACAAAAACATCTACAAGCCCAAGATATAAATGCAAAAATACACGAACAGTACAGAAGAGTATTCACCTGACATGTAGAGCTATCTGCAGAGGGCTTCCCAGTGTGTACCTCATGGGAGCTGAAATCATCTCCAGACTCTCCTATTAGGGAGTGCAAAGCTCCTATAACAGTAAACGCTCATCTGTGAGCGGCAGCAGTCTGTTCTGAATAGCAGAGCAGGGTGACTCTTCACCTTTTAGTCATTGTGAATCACCAGTCATCTGCTCCTCAAGGTTGCTGTGCATGTGTGCGTGTGGGAGGCAGAGGGGCCTGCGAAGGGGAGACACTGAATCAGCGCGGCGTCCTCAGAGCTTCCCGACTCTTGCAGCATCCACCATCAGAGCAGAGCGACTAAGACAATTGGGTGTTAGGTGGTATTCACACAAATTAAGTGATCATGACTGTGGTATTTAAAAACTGAGAAGAAATAACATTTAAGAGCTTTAAAATGCAACTTGCTCACTTCACTGCCTTCCACATGAAACTTAATATAGCTAATGTTTGCACATTTAGATACTGACTCCTCTTTTATTTTTTCTACTCAATGAAAAAATAAGACTCAGTGATTTGTTTTCACTGATTCCATTCAAAATACTGCATCAATGAAAAATATTGTGATGCTATTTCATATGTTAGTATCTCTCTTTCTCTAAAATATACCAATGTAATAAAGCCAATTATTTTGACTAAAATAGTTTTGCTTGCTGTGTGAAAAGACTGAAGGTTTACAGCTCCGTGAGGACAGCTAGGTCCCTGTTGGAGTGGCATGGAGTTTGTAGTCTAGCAGAAAGAAGCCAACTTCATCATCTTAGACTGCAAAAAACAAAAGTCTTTTTTCTGCTTTTTGAAATAATTTCTGTGAGATGGAAGCCACGCCAGTCAAAAGTAGCATTGCAGAAACTGGTACTGGTCCACATAATAGTACTCAAAGCTCACTGATGTCACAGGGCAGAACAAAGAGTATAATTATGAGACAACAATAGTCTGAGTTCGCCCATGAGAGCAGAGGACCACTGGAGAGGCTGAATTGTATTAAGAGGACCAAAATTCACAAGAAACACAAGATGGGACAGGACAATTGCAACACCTTCACATTCTGTTGTAGATTTGTTGATGTGCTGTTGCACAACCAGTTTCTGCCAAGTTTTAGCTGTCAGTCAGATAGGCTTACATGTCCTCACATATACTTTGGTCTCCAGAGGAGTTCATGATTGACTCGGTGATTGCAAGGTGCCCAGGGACTGTGTCTGCAGAGAAAGGCCAGACTGTCACCTCTCTACCACCGTGCTGACAGTTGCTTTGTGCTGCTATGTTGTGTTTGATTTTCTCCAAGCACTGTGCATTAAGCCAAACATCTGCACTTTGGTCTTGTCTGTTCATTGTTCACATTGTTCCAGAAGTTCAGATGTAACTTTATTAGGAAAAGAGTATTAGGGCCACATTTAGCCCCCCCGCCCCCCTTCATAATATGAAAATTTCAAGAAAGAGACATTGTGGTTATAGGTTGAAAACAGGTTGAAAACATGGTGCAGAAAGCTGCATCTGGTCAGAACGACCTCCCCCCTCCCCAAACTTGAAAGAGTTGGCCGGATTTGTACAAAATGAAATATCCGGCAGTATACAGATGCAAGGATGCTGATGGTTACACCCTTGTGCAATAAAGAGGATGAATTACAAGACACGATACGACAGACAATCATTTGTTTCACTAATTTATCTAAACAAAGCATTTTGTAGAGCGGACCCCAACCCCTAAGCCACGCACTGGTACTGGTCCGTGAGTCGTTTGGTGCCGGGCCGTGAGAGTTGAGGCTCGGGTGTGAAATTCATGGTTTTTATCGGTTTTCAGTGTTATTTTTTAATCATTTTTATCTTGAAATCGGTTTCCCTGAGTCTTTTCCTATATCTTTTTTTGTTAGTACCGGTACAGGTTTTATTTTGTTGTATTCATCCGCAACACCTTAAAGGCCGGTTCGTGAAAATATTGTTGGACATAAACCGTTCTGTGGTGCAAAAAAAGTTGGGGACCGCTGTTGTAGAGGGTATAGGAGCCGTGGTAGTTGTTTGGCTTGAAACAACAACTGTAATCTCCACATTTTGGCTTTTTTCTCATTTGTTTTAGTTAACATGGAGCTAATACTCTGTTGTACTTCACAAACATAAGCTCTGCTGATATGTTCTTTTTTTGAAGAAAGTCCTTCAAACAAGCCATAACTGTTCAGTCTTTTCCTAATTGTGTTGACTTGAATCTTAACATTTCACATGCTAACTGAGGCCTGTAGAGTCTGAGATGGAGCTCCTGAGTTGTTATTACAGTTTCTTTGAGCACTGCACCGTCTGAGATTAAGGTGAACTTACTGGGATGGTCACTCTTGTAAGACCGTGGCATTTATTTATTGATTTTCTTGACGCAGCTGAATGTTTCAGACCAGTAAACTGTCACAACTATTCAAGTGCATTTAATTATCAACACCTGGCTGCTATGTACTGGCTTAGTTCCTTAGTTTTTCACAGAACTCTAAATGCATGTGTTGTGTTTAATCATCCTTTCAATTCAATTCAGTTTTATTCATATCGAGCCAAATCACAACAACAGTTGCCTCAAAGCGCTTTTTACTCAATGAAGTCCACAGAGAGAATTTTTTAATCATTTCATTCAGTTTTATTACAAACAAAACAAAAAAGGAAAGAAAGAAAGAAAAAAAAAAAACAAGGAGATGCGTCATCGTTGAAATGTTTTCACTGCCATTCATCATTTAATCGGCACCAACTACATACACAGTGACACAAAATACCCAGAAATCAACACAAAGTTTTGGAAATAGGACAAAGTAAAACCAGAAAAAATGAACTAAGTGCTTGATTTGATGTAACATTTTAGTTCAGGGGTTGCAAAACATTTGTAAAATGGACTCTGACTACTTCCTGGGAAGAGTTAAATGTATGGGATAAATGAACTCCTGGCTACCATGATTTTTTTGTTTGTTTTTTTGGCTTTTTAACGTAAAAGACAGGATGTTGTAGGATTAACAGGTTGACATCAGGTTCTTAATTCATTTTAATGACTTTACATTTCTTTATTAAGGCTTTTTATTAAATGATGCGGTATATTAAGTGGAATTTTTCAGCATGACTGTATTTTTCCTAGAGTTAGATAGTATGCATTTTCATTTTGCTCATAGAAGCATTTAGGGTTACACATGTCCCGTTTTCTATACACGTACGTCATTTGCAAGCCCCAAATCTAAAATGGAAGCGAGAGGGAAGGAAAAAAAAGTTTTAATGTAATATATCTACTTCTGAAGTTAGCTCAACTTCTTCGTTTACAGTCTTTCGTAATCATCGGACAAACATGGCAAAGAGGTGCACCGTGTGTCGCACATACTGTGTTGTTTTTCATAGTTTCTTGTTACAAAAAATGTCTTTTGGTAGAAGCTCTTTCTCAAATAGCAACGGCGAGAACAACAGCAACATCGACGACGACAATACTCATAATCGCGAGAGTGAAAACACAAGAGAACACGAATGAGCTGTTTAAATATGTAAATTACTGTATATCACAGGATTTTGTAGAAAGAAAAAAGAAACTTGGAAATGAAAAAAATACAGAAAAAAAAGGGTTGATTGAAGGGGGAAGGGGGCACGGGGAGGGAAGGAAAGGAGGGAGGAGTGCTGAGGGTGGTCGATAGGATTTAATAACACTGACTTGCTTATGAAAGGTTATAAACATTCATAGGAGGTTTCTGAAAAACCTTTTTCTGGAACAAACCCCCCAAATACCTCAAAGCTCTGTACATAAACCAGGAACGAGGGGAAGCGGGAAATACTTTGTGGTCAGACGAGTCCTGAATATATGCATCATACCTTTCTGCGTGTGTTTTATCGGAACATGTACCATCTAAACAAAGTGAAGGTTAAAAACAAAACAAAACAAATAATGAAAGAAGAAGAAGCCGGAGCTGTGCTTGGAGCTGCTTGGACTGAGACATCGGAGATTCAGCCTTTCTCTGAGAGTTAGAAACAGTATTAAAACGACTGTAGGCACAGCTTGACGTATATATATATTTTTCTTCCTTTCTCACGAGACAGCATTATTGTGATTAGAGCATGCTTCAGGAGGGGGGTGGGGGGGGGGGGGCAGATGGAGTGCAATGGCAGAAATGAGTTTAGTTTCACATGCAGCTTCCTGTCGTGGGTTATAGGAGCAGAAGGGGAGGAGGAGGAGGAAGAAGAAGGTTACATGGTCTACTTGAGAAATCTAAAAAGGTTTCTAGGATTGAGGTGGGTTTAGCGTTGTGTTTGCGTGCGTGTGTGTGTGTGTTTATGCTTGCATTTGTGTGAGGTTAGAAGCATCCCTAAAGGAGGAGGAGGAGGAGGCCGCTGCGAGGAAGGCCGTTTATGAGGAGTATAATGGTTTGAGGCAGACAAGAAAAGGTCACAGGAAGTTTTTTGAGACAAGTTGGACTGCGTGTACTGTCGGTGTGTGTCCGTGGACAGTAAGTGCACATGTGCGTGAGTGCTAATGTCCTCTGCATGTGTGTGTCTGTGTGTGACTTGAGCTTTTTAGGGAGTACCAGCCAGCAGAGTAACATTTTTGAGGACTTCTGCGTGTATGCGTGCGTATGTGTCAAAGAAAGGAACTACAATCACTAGCGGGTCAACAAGTTCACCCTCAGTCAGTCAATTACATTGTGATGTGGAGCTCAGCGACGTTGGTTTCACTGCCAGAACTTTCTAGGAGAGAAATCAAAGGTGTCTTTGCAGCAGACGGGTTTCAGTGTGTGAGTGTGAGCGTGTATGCGTGTCTGTGTGGTTTAGTCGTCGATACAGATGACCTCTCCGCTGCGCTGCTCCCGCCGGTTGACTAGCAGCTCTGCTTCCCGCTCCTTCTTTACAGACATGGGAGGCCCGTTCAGCACTGCCGGATGGTGACGGTGGGGGGAAGAAAGAGACACGAGTTCAGTTTAAGCAATTCGGCATGAAAAGTCTTTTCTGTGACGGATACATCTGACTCGAAGCCTTGTGCTCGTTCCTAACTCGAAGCAGAAAAAGAAAAGCAGATACTTGTGTTATTGAAAGTGTTGACAGGTTTGACCTTCAATGAATCACTGTGATTTGGGTTAAAAGTGCATTCCGGATGCGGGGCTGTTGGAGAAAGAGAGCGATATGTCTTTTCGACACAAAAACAGTAAGAGGGCACTGCTCTTCCAAATCATTAAGAGGGGAGTTGTGGTGGGTGCCTCCGAGCCAAGGGAGAAACTTCCACATTATAAACAAAGCGTGCAACGCCGACACCAAAGTGCCAAAAACTGCAGTTCCTGGACAAACTCAACACCATTATAAAGGATGTTTTGGGACTGACACAATGCAATGCAATCCACAGTTTTGCTCTCTATGGATGGTTCCCTCTTTATGCCAACTGTGAAGTCAGTTTAGATTTTTATAACTCGTACAAGGCTTTTTAAGGTAAGCTAAAGACCCTGCAATAATACAGAGAAAACCCACAGGTAGGTGTTTTCTATAGTTCTCTGGTTGAAAATATCTTGTTGATGTCAGAGTTCAGAGGAGAATGGCCAGACTGCTTTGAGCTGATAGGAAGGAAACCTAACTCAAATGACCACTTGATACAACGAAGGTGCAGAGAAGGACAAATCTAATACAACTCCTCTCTACTAAGGACACGAAACTGAGTCTCAATTTCTGCTGCAACATTGAATCAGCCTTGAATCAGCGATCCAGATCGGTGCCGTAGTACCAACTGAGCATCATATAAACACCAAAATCTCTGACGGATGTTTCCAGCACCTTGTTGAAACTGTGCCACAAAGAATTAAAGCAGGTTAAAGGGGGGGGTCCAACCCATTAGGTAAGCTGTACCTAATGATGTGTGGTGAGTGTGTATAAGTCAATACTTTGCAATATGGTGCAATTCAAAATCTTACAAACAGCAATTTTCATTCTATTTTTTGGTGAATAAGTCCCACTCAAGTGTGATTTTTAATACTTTTAATGAGAAAACTTGCATAATACAGTACATCAATATATCATATTACATATCCAGTATCAAGTTAGTTTACAATATTGACCAAACCTCAGAATGCATAACTATTAACCTGGACAGAGTGAGGCCAGCAATGAGTAAACACACACTTTATCCACAAGCACGCACACGGTCACACAAGGACACAGATGCACACACACACACACACGCACGCATAAAAATTAAGTTCTTTGCACAGCTGGCCAGCAAAAGGATCTGTGCTTCCCACATTTGCGCGCCATCATGAATCTGCTCTGGGAGTACAACGGGGAGTTTAGCGCTCCTTTCGAAACAAGGCCAAGAACGGACCAAAAGAGGTCCGACTCGCGCCACAGGGAAAGAAGTGTCATAACACCCCTGTGCAGATCAAAGATGTCATACGAAGTGAAGACACATAAGTGAAGACGTTTGGTGGGGGTGGAGGGGTGTTGAAGCCGTGTGCGTCTGTCTGAAGAGGGGGGGACTACTTATGGGGGAAACATATGGCATTTTGCCAGTGGAGGCCAACAGAGGAGATCAAGAGAATGAGCCAGTAGAGAGTTAGTGTGTGGGGCAAGCAAAATCTGATAAGAACCAAAACAAATCGAGGTAAAGACTGGGTGAAAGAGCAGGAGAAATGAGGAGTTGCATAAAAAAAGAAAAGCTTCAGAAGACAGAAGACTGTTAAAATAATGAGAAAACACTCTCTCTTTAATGTTCTTACAGCAAATCACAGTACGCCTTAAAAATCTTCAATTCATAATCTTTAATGAAGGAGTCATCAAATCAGAACAACAACTCTGGTTATTGTTTTTTTTAGAAATCGGTACTTAATGAGTGCACCTCGTGGCAGAGTTGCGCCATGTTTAGACACCAGGGACTCACAGGAATGGACCAATGCTTGTTGTTTCTGATTTTATCTCGGTGAGAACACCCTCACTGCTGGCTGTTTACTCTTCGCTTCCTGCTGGCGCTCTTTCACATTAAAAGCACTCCCATGGCAAAAAAGCAGGGAAATCTTTACTATTAATTAGTCACATAAACCCAAAACACGTGGATGTCCCAAAGTCATTTCTTTTGTTGTTGCTGTTTTTGATTTTGAGCTTTGCTGGTAAATGCAGAAAGCTGCGCCTGGTCGCACTGGTGGAATTTATGTCAGATTTTATAAGTGTGAAAATAATCACCGTGAGATAATGCTGCCAAAAAAAGCCAAAGGAAAGTCATTAAATATAACCATTAAAGGTAATTAAATGCTCGACATCTGAATCTTTAATTTGAAAAAAGGTCTACCCAACAACAACATTTCAGATTTCACCTGCTGAAAATGGGACTCAGTTCTAAAGATTAAGGACCCTGAACCCTCACAAACCCACAGCACCTCTTCAGCAGGGCCCAAAAAAGGCATTCAAGGTAAAGAAGGAGTGGAGATAAAACAGGAGGAGAAATTCAATGAAGCACTTGTACTATACCAGATAAAGATTCCCTCTGCGATGTCTGCAACAGTGTACATGTCTTTCTGCTGCCAAAGTAACTCTGCAATACTTCACCTCTATCTACTCAAGCTCCTCCCCTTCCCAGCCCCCCCAGCGTTGTGTGCATGCTCTCAGAAAAGCTTCTCCTCAGCCTGAAACTCTGGACTGAGCTGGATGGAGCATCTGAAATCTAAAAGGCAGTAAAAATGATTCCTGGCCAACATGTCAGTCTGTGTCTCTCCCTTGTAGGTCCTGCCTACTCTTTGATAGAAGTGAATGCTGCCAGGTTGGCAAGAAAAGCAGCATTTTTTTTCCCCTCGCTGGAAAGCTTTGCGTGAGTGCATCAATGCAAAAACCTCTCACCAAGAACAACCCTGTGTCTCTAAGCTGTCAACTTTTCAGGAAGTAAAAAAAGAAGAAAAACAAAACAAAATACGGGCTTGTTTTTTAGAAATCTATAGAGCCCATCCAACTGAGAGAGAGAAAGAGAGGAAAAGAAAGACGTGCATGTAGCAGGAGGTTCACAATCAACTGAGAACGAAGAATATGCTTCAGCTGGAGGTACAAATTGTAAAATCGAGCTCTGAAACTGTGAGTGGTTTTATTTATAGGCTAGAGAAAGGACATCCCCACTCCAGAAAACTGTCAGGAAATAAAGATTACATATTGGTAAATTATTCTTTGCGTACCCTTCGTGACCCTGAATCTTTTTCTATTCCCAGTCTTAGTAATACCTGAAGCCTGACAAATAATTCCTAAACCTGAGGTGGCTGTGACAAGGAGGTAGAGCAGGTCATCTACTAATGGGAAAGCTGTTGGTTCGATTCCTCGGGCAAAATACTGAACCTCAAGTTGCTCCTGATGTATTCATCAGAGTGTAAATATGTCGGCTACAAAGCGCTTAGATGTACAAAAAAGACATTGTGTGAATACAAGTAGAGCAGAAAAGTGCTATATAAGAATCAGACCATTCAAATTAATGTGACTGCCATGTTATCTGACTGTTAATACAGACAGCAGCCTAATGTCTCCAAACACATATTTGTGTTAAGATGTAGATACTTTCCAAGGTAGAAGATATTTGATGCTGGAAGCTTTCTGGCCTTCATTTGTAGTTTGCTTGTCCAGATTTTAATGATTAACCACATGTGAGCAGGCTTCAGCTGCTAATTGACAATCGAACGATATCGGCATTTATAACGGCTGATAAATTTTAAAAAAGAAATGGAAGAACCATCATTAACCATCATTGACGTTGCATAGTTTTCCCACCAGAGGGCCTTCTGCAACATCCCTTTTGGCAATTCGGTCGTTAAGTCTGACGTCACTAGCCGTGTCTGGGCCTAAACTCCGCTGCAGGTCAATATATCAAACGATGACTATGGCATTACTGAGAGTTGAAAAACTGTCTAAAGTCTTTCATCTTTAATAAAATGATCAGCGTTCTGCTCTACCAGGTGTAACAATTGAGTTTAACATCCAGGTATCCATGAAAACGGAATTTATGACATTTAACGGAGTTAGAAGTTAGCAGGAAGTTAGCTCGCTAGCTTCTATCTAAATACAATATAGCATGTCCTGACTGCAGGGTTTTGGAAACAAATTAAAACGTACAGCTCTGTTATCACTTCCAACATAAATGAAGACAGAAAACTAAACAGCAGTGACGTTTGTAGGGTTACTGAAGTTTGGCTAGCTGGTATATAATGATGTGCTACGTGACCGCTAGCGACACAGCTATGTTAGCATAATATAAACAAGCTAACTTTTTTTCCACTCGATAAAAGTTAACGTGAGTGTACTCGGTGATCAGGAACAAATGTAATCGCATGGCAGGATGCTGTAAAAGGACCAAACTTCAGCCAGGAGAACAACTGAGATAATCCATCCACAATACGAGGTTAGTCATTCATATACTGCTGCATGGGCTGGGCTGTAGTTACATCCTAAGGTTTTAAAAACTGAGCTTAAATAAATGATTAGTGGTAATAAAAGCCGAGGGAGGTCAACAGTAATCACTGACTGTTTTAGGAGCTTTTTGAGATTAAATAGAAGAAAATACAAAACATTAAACATGTTAACAACACAAAAGCCATATTAAACGCAGACTACTTTAGGCCCGGAAGTAGGATTCGTCACGTCATCACTTAACGACCGGATAGGTTTTCAGAACGCTACAAACAACAACCAGCGGATCTGAGCAGACTTCGGGCAGAGCATAAATGAATAACTAGTGTGAGTGAAACCTGTTCATGTTTCGTGTGTCTGAAAAAAAATAATAGATCAGCCGATATATCGGATTTTTACATCACAGACATTAGTATCGGTGTTGATCCTATATATCGGTCAGGCACCCGGAGGAACATGTTTCCTAAAATGCAGTCTCATAAAAATCAGCTCACAACTAACGATAGCTTAGCTGTTTTCTTAGCTTTAAAATGCATCCACTCCTGTAAACATTAAGTCTTGAGCTACAAAATTGTGAAATTATGGAAAATGTCCCTCAGCGGTGAAGACATTGTAAGTGAACTATTCTGTCATTTTAGCTCTGTTTTGGTGCTCCACCACGATCACTCGCTGCTCCTGGGGATGGGCAGGATGCATATATTGTATTTATTTTCTCTGAAAACAGCTGCCTGCAGCTGGAAACAGTCTTGAGAGCAGTCACTGAACCAAAACAGAGCTAAACCAAAAGGTGCTAAAATACTCCCGACTGCTGAGCCGGACGATATGTGTGCACTTCACACGTACAACATATTAATGCCATCTTTTCTTTAGATAGAAAATACCAACGTGAGCTTCAAGTCATAGTTTTGCTTATTTTAGACTGAATTGCAATCAGGATAACAGACTTTAAGGTATATACTGACTGATCTAAGATGTTTAGCTTATTATCTAAGAGCAGAAAAACATATTTGAACAAAATACTTTAATATTTCTAGTAAGGTATCCAAAGTCGTACTGACATCAAACAGGCATGTCAAACAGTTTACACAAATCACACACATTCACACTCATTTCTTAACCTACAGACATGCACGACATTCTCATTGCAGGCCGCACTGCTACCACACTTCTCTGGTCATTAAGTCCTTTAGACTCAAAGGGAAATATCACTCAGTTTTAGCTGAAAGCAATCCAAATTCATTGCTTTTTCCCTTTAGATACGAGGCAGAATGGTTCATCTCTAGGACGCCACACAGCGCGCACACCAAGCTGGAAAAACGATGACACGGTCCAGAGTGTTTTATTTTCTCGGGGTTCAGGGGACATTTTCCAGCGTGGAATCCATCACGCTGTCACAGCGAGGAAACTCAAAGAATAAAAAAAGAAATAAACGGCTTCAAAGAGAGTCTCCCTTTTTCCTTCGATGACAGATTACAGTTTTCATCTTTTGGGAAGAGCCGCTCATAAATTATGATCTTTTGTATTTTTCAGTGATTAGGCTTAAAAACAGGAAATGTAAGTACTTCATTAGAGTGATATTCCCCTTCAAGTGACCACCCCACTCCCCCCCAAAGAAAACGGGTGCAACAGTAAGTATGCTTTCTAATACAGTACATGTCTTTGCTGTCCATCAGATTGGGTTAGAGCTGCCAACCGCTGGACAAAGGCATCGTCTCAGTTTTTACATCTATGCTTCTTGTTTGGACTCAGGAATGCGAGAGAGGGCAAGAGAGTCCATGGGAAGTCGTGTTTTATACTTAGAAAACTTTTTTCTTCTTCTTTTTTTAAACTTTCGCCCCTCGTTTTTGTTGTTTTTCTTTGCAAGATAATCTCGGTCCACTTTATCTCCCTCGCTCTATTTTGAGTTTGGGTTTCATCTGCCTATACTCAGCAGATAAATTCACTTGTTTGCAGGTTTTACAGGTTGTGTGCGAGTTCCAGAGCGTGTAATATATATGCATATCTGAGCGTGTTCGACTGAGAAAGAGAGACGGAGGAGTTGAAGACTGCGGTGGAATGAGGGAGTACGGGGTCAGATCGAGGGGACAGCCTTGTTCAGTCAGCCGGCGGATGAAAAATTGATCCGGAGGGAAATCTTTTTTTTGTCTCAGAGGGAGAAATAGAAGAGCTAAAGGAGTCTGTATAAGGAGGAATTAAAAGAAAAAAAGATCCTCATTTGTTGCATTGTTGTTGTTTTTTTATTCGGCGTCTAATTTAGAGTTTTTGAAATCCTGTGATTGCATTAAGCAGCTGTCCCAATCCCACCCCCTTCTTTTTGGCCAAGGCCTTCAAAGTAAGGTTCGTTCGTTCCAGATAAGTACTCTCTCTTTTTGTCTCTGCCCCCACCATCCCCACCACCCCCCGGGCATCATTAGTGCTTGATCTCAAGGCCAGATTTTCACCTCTCCCTTTTTATTTTGGACTCACTCCTTATGCAGTTGATTGCTTGTTTTCTTTAGTGGATCAAAGTGCCGCCACTACTTTTCTTTTCACATTTCATGTCCGCTTGTTTTGTTTTTTTTCCTTTCTGCCTCCCATCCTTATTCAATCCATCCAGCGAGCTTTTCTTCTCCCTTTATATCCCTCACATTCCAGCTGTGTCAAAGTGCTCTATCCTTGGATCCTTTTTGGAAACGCTCTCATGCATTCGGCTTCTCGTCTCATTTTTGTTACATTCCACGATTGTTTTTCCATCCAAACGTCGCCCTGTTTTTATTGTTTTAGTGTTCACCTTCCCGCTTTTGCCTCTCAGGGTTTCTTTGGTCGCCCGTTGCGCGGCAGGTTCTCCACTGTGTTGCTGAGGCGGTACTTGACGATGATACTGTGCACCGTGGATTTAGGCATCCTCAGCTCCTGCCCGATGGCCCCCTCTGACTTTCCGTCCTTCCAAAGGTCCACCACACGCTGCCGCTGCACCACATCGTGCTCCTTGGTCTTCTGGCAAACGCTGGCAGCGGTTGGCCCTCCGGTGGCTCCACCAGCGGCTCCCCCGGTGGCCCCAGCAGCGGCGGCGGCTTCTGTGGGGGCAGACAAGCGGCAGACTGTAGTGGAGGCTTGGAGAGGGGAGAAGGATAATGTGACACTTAACTGGTCCCTGTAGGGATTTGCTCTTTTAGTTTGCCTCCCTCCTCTCTGTGGGGGGGGAGGTCGGAGGTCAGGGGAGAGCTACCGAAGCTGGAGTGGTGGAGGGGTGGAGGGAGCTGAGGTTCAGTGTCCTGCTCAAGGACACTTTAGCAGGATGGGTACTTGCAGACACGCGTGCTCCACTCCATCTGTTTAATGTTTACGCCTCTAAAGGATGAAGTCTGGCCTAATGTGTGGGACTCCTTCTAGCACAGATGTGTAGCGTCCTGATGGCAGAAACAGGCTCTCCAGAATGCAACTCGAGTTATTGTGCAAATGCTGACAGACTGCCACGTGTGAGACAGCACCAAACAATCCTTCATCAGAGCATTGTTACGTTTTGTTGCGTGGTTCACAGAGTGCAGCTAAAGTAGTAGATGTGCACTTAAAGCGCCACAGCCCGAGTATTTTTGGACATGTTTTGTGTACTCAAGTGTGGGAGCTTCTCTTGGAGAAGTGCGCTGTTAATGGAGGGGGGGGGGGGGGGGGTCGCAGAATCAGAGAATTGTTATTTTAACTCCGTCCATTCCTCCAGCTCACTTTTTTTCCCTCCCCCCCTCCCCCTTTCGGGCTCAATCTAAAAAGGTCACGACGCAGCGCAACCCCAATCAAGACCGTAAATGTGGTCTCATTTGCTGCATGCTTGTGCCCCGCTGCGGTGCTCGAGACAGCAGCCCCCAGGCCCACGCTCAGCTTCAGCTGCAGTCTCGCCACGAAAAGGCCCCCAGTGAGCAAAAAAAAAAACCCCACGAAGCAACACAGCACGCGTGTGACTATTTCTGAAGCAGCCGGTGCTCGGCCCAGCCCTCTGCCAGTTCACAAGTCACAACACGAGGTTTAAACAACCAAACTCGTGCGGCTTTGGTCCCTCTCAAAATACCTTGGTAGAAAGTCCGAATGTTTTCTTGGCACGGCCCGAACCCAGACAGCCTGAGCATAATGACATTTTCAGAGATAGGCCCTGGCTCTCGAAAAAGCAATGCTTTTGACAGATGTTTCAGTCTGCAATTACAAAAGAAAAAAAAAAATCAAGATACACCGAGCAAGAGGGACAGGAGAAGCACTTGGAGAGAGAGAGAGAGAGAAAGCTGGCTATTGCGGTTTCTAGAGCTAAAGCTATTGGGGAATATCAGGTTTTACCAGTTATCTCTGCCACATCGCCGCTATCTAAACATCTCCAAACACGAATGCACATGCAGAGCAGAGAGCGCGTCTGGAGAGCACATGCTGTTACCAAACTAATTATGAGAAAATACATGCTGGAAAAACTGCCAGCGAGCCCTGACAGACTGCAGACGAGGAGAGCCGGAAAATAAGTCAAAATAAAATCGATTTTTCTTTTTCTCTGCTTTTTTAATTCTTAAGCCGTTAACTCAATAAGTAATACGAGCCACAGCAGGACCCAACAGGAGAAAATAAACAGGCTCCTTGGGGCAGGTCTGATAGCGCTCTGACTGTGCTTTATCGTTGCACAATGTGTCATTAGATCCCATAAGTGCTGAGCTGAGTATTGAGGTTTCGAGGCCGGACATGTTAAGAGATGAGAACGCCTTAATATAGCAGCGCAGCACGCTCGTGTTTGATTTGGGTAATGTCTATTTCAGGTGTCTATCTGGCAGCCACATCAGAAAGCTCTGCTGCAGATGGTTTTTTCCGATACAGACTCCTTTCTGGATTTTTAAGGTTTCACAACTAAACCTGCTTAGGGGTGGGGGGGAGATAAAGTGACTGTTCAGAGTGCCTAAAAGGCCGCTGCTTTAGAAGCCATCAGGTAGCTCTTTCAGTCACACGACACGGCATTAAAATGAAACCCAAGACTCGAGCAGTGATCCGAAATCTACGCGTAATGCAAAGACATCCTGAAATACCCGACTCCCCAGGCACGCTCATTTCAGTGAGGCCTCTGTAATATTTTTCCGTTTTCTTTTGCCTAATCTTTTTCCACAACAACATAACCATATATAGCTGGAATTCCTCAAATGACATCTTTAAAAATAGGAGCAGCACTTTGGACCGGTTTTGTCCATCAACGGCGCACGTTGCCAAGTAATCAAGTTCTGATCTCTGCGGCCAGATCTGGGCTTCTCCGCCGGGGTGTCTCGGAGGCTGGAGTTGGCGCGCACCCTTTCAAATATGAAACTATAAAAAGTGTGACCGGTGGGATTTGTCTGCTTCTGTTTTCTCACAGGTTTCTTTTGCCAGAGCAGATGGTATAAAAACAAGGAGGACATTAAGCAGTGAAAATGAATGGCTCAGTCACGCTAGAGAAAAAAAATATGACAGCAACCTCCTTGAGCCTAGGAAAAGTCAGCGGTTGCCCGGTGATTGGATTTAATTTTTTTTTTCACATCTGGAAACTCGTTAGAAGTAGAAGCAACTACCAACAGACTAACCTCAGGGCAACAACTTTCAATTGCAAGGCGATTGCACAGGATGCCTGGTTGGAGGCAACCTGTCTCCAAACAATTGCAGTCTGACTCAAACAGATTGGAGGTTTGCCAGCAAGACATCAACCTGAGTCAGTCTGCACTGATAAGTGCAACTCGTGTGCAACGCATCTCTTTGCAATAGGGGACTTGACTCAACGCATCTGCATAGTACTTATATTCCTATATAAAAGAAAGCCTTTCTGAGCACCTGTGATCTTTTACAGTTAAACTGCTGTTCTGCAGTAACTATGTCACTATCTGTGGAGAAATGTCTGAATTTCTCTTTGGATGTCAGTAGTTAATGTGAATTTCTGAGTATGGAGACTGCAACAGATTTGCAATGTTCCCTGTTTCCACCGTTAATGATCATATTATCACAAACAGGTTGAACGTAACTGTCACCTTAATCCAATTTAATCACAAACCAATGATTTGGTTTTCTTTCTGTTTTATTGCTGCCTGACTCACTAAAGTTTCTCTGAGGATAGCAACTGACTGCAAGTAGCAAAAGCCCAGGTCCCCATCTTTGAAGCAGCAACAAGACTGAAAGCAATTACAATCATTCATTCCTCAGTGTGACTGTAGCGTAAGGACTAAACCCAGTTAGTGATGCAGTTTAGCAAAAATAAGAATGCTAAAAACTGTTGCAGCAGATTCTGAGATTTACCCACTAGTAATCAGTAGCATGGGTGAAGCATTTCCCATAATGCAACACAGTACCATCTAATCATTATACCCTTCATGCCTGGTTAATTACTATAGCTTTCAAGAACTCTTGAAAGCACTTTCTCTTTGCTTTCTATTTTGAAGCGAGCTGAGACTAAAAGATAGTTGTCTGTCACGCTGATCGCTGTGTCAGATTACACAGAGGCATAAAATCTTGCCACTTTATGACTGACAGACATGACAGACTGCACCCGCCAAGTCACACTTGTCATCCATCAAAACATGTGTGTAAAGAGGTGCTAGCTTGTAATTTCCAGGATAGCAAGGAAAGGAAAAGGAACAGAAGATGGCAGCTGAAGCAGTCATTATAATATTGAGTTCTGACCACACCGGCAACATAATTCCTCTTTTGCATTGTCATGATTACAGCTGTACAGAGCTCAGCGGTAGAAAAAAATATCTCGACAGCTGGAAAAAGCAATCTGAACCGAAGGGAACCGTCGTGGATGACACCAACACATTTTTAACATGCTAGTGAGACACTACAGGAGGCTGTCAGGCATGGAGCCCCGTTTTTAGTCCGTAAGCGAACAGACGGCCCACATCGTCTGGATCGGCCCACGATCGCAGCGATATCATGTAGTCTGAACCTGGCATTAAATCAGCTCTCCTCAGGCCAAGAGCAGCTGGTGTATAAAAGTGCACTAGTTTTCAGTGAATGTTTGGCATGACTGAGTAACTAGATGCCGTAAAGTGTGTGCGCTCAATACAGCTCGTTGGCACAATTTTACGAATCTGTAGATTTTGCAAACGGTGCCTGCTCCGAGCCTGAAAACCAAATCAGAACTTTGGCCACATCGTGAACAGAATTTAGAATTTGAAACCAAGGTGGAGTCGTGAGAAATATCAGCGTGCGACTGCTGATAACAAGAAAATTATGAGTAAGTAAGGTAAAAAACACAAAAGGAGCCACCAGAGCGAACAGATCTGTTTACAAATGACACTGGTTAACAGATTTGTTTTTCTGCTTCATGAGATGTGGAGAAAACTGCATGGTGGTTGTTTTTCTTGGCTTTTAAAAGATAACTGTCTGTGATTGTAAAGCAGCATTTGCAGTCATTCATTCAGACAATGACTCGGAGCAGCTCGGAGCGGCAGGAGGAGATTTGACTGAAAATGATAAACTCAGAGAAGCTCAACAGCAATGAGTTACCTGCGACCATAAACTCTGAGCTCATTTTAAACCTGCGCAAAGTGTGAATTTGCACAACCCCGACCACAATGATCCCTTTGACATCACCAGAGTAATTTTCTTAGACTGGATCCAGACCCAGAAATAAAAAATTTAAAAACAGCACCATGGCTTCCCACAGGTTGATGAGAGCTCCTTCCGATGAGCAGACTGAACTTTTATGTGGAAAAATTGATGGGAAATTACTAAGACAAACTGAATGTTGCGCCTGAGCCAGCAAAACCATCTCCACCGCTGTCCATTATCAGCATGTTAACGAAAAACAAAAACAAACATGACTACGGCTACTTCAGATACAGATTTAATGCACAAAATGACTCTAAAAAGAACCCTTAAACTGACGCTGCGGCGCTGCTTTGTCCTTAAACATCCTTAAATCACGTGCTGTGATAAGAATCAGTTCCTGAGCCAGAGGCAGAGCTGCACTGACACAGGAACAACACCTCCGCAGAGAAGCATAAATCTGAGTAAATGTCATCAGCTTGCCAAGTGTCAGACAGATCAAACAAGCTTCTTCTTCTGCGCTATAATTACTGAAGCCCTAATGCCTCCAGATGTTCGATTATTACTCAGTTACTCACCTGTTTGTCTCTCATACGTCCACAAACTGCATTTTCTGCTGACAAAGCTTTTTTTTTTTCTTACTGTCATATTAAGTACACACATTGGTGCTTTGCAGCTTCTACAGTGTCAGCGGCGCCTCAAACACTGACCTGATATGAATGATCCGGGTGGCATCTGACTGTAATTGGCCCCTCCCATGTGTAGGGCGCTCGGGGGCGCGGGTGTGAAGGGGGCTCCGTAGTTCTGAGGGGTTGCGTAGGGTCCTGGAGGTATGGGCTGTGGAGAGAGACCGTGGGAAAGACAAAAAAAAAAGGTTTTCTTTAGAAATTCTGCACGTGGTGATTTTAAGAAAATCAAAAAATAAAACGAACCCCCTTTTGAGTCGTGCAAGGTGACCAAAATAAAAAGTGCCGAGTAAGCAGCTGTGGAGTTAAAAAGTGCAGGTGGGTGAGGATAATGGGCTCTATGTTTTCATTGGATGTCTTCCATCTATTATTTTTCCACTGAGGGCTGGCAAAGTTTGAGCAGGTTTCAACCTGTCAGCGTTTGTGTGTGTGTGTGTGTGCTGTATTTAGAGGCAGCCTGATGTGCTGACCGGGGGTGTGTGCGTCTCTGTGCCCTTGCTGGCCAGTCGGCTGAGGATGCTCCTCTCTGACATCTGCAGGCGGGCGGCGATGGGTGGGACTCTGGACAGCGTGGCCGGTAGCCGAGTCACGTCGGCCTTCATGTCGCTCAGCAGCTCCTCCAACTGGTTCAACACTGCAATGACAACAACAATAAGAAGACCACAATAAGAAGAGCCACCGACCAGGTGCTTCAGCTTCTCATTGTTATTTAGTTTGCTCAAAATCTTCAATTAATATGAAGAAATGTGCTTTTTTTGGAAGGTGGCAGTTCAGGTGTTTCACATCCGAGGCTGCTTCTGTGCTATGAAGGTCAAGACTATAAATAGTCTGCTTAAGCAGCTTTATTTCCAACAAGCTGTTGCTTTTCTTTCCTCAAATGCTGAGAATAAATGTTTAAATAGCACATTGTTGATGCTGTTTTTGTAAGAGATTACAGTTCCCATCCTCCAGTATCTGCCCTCTCTGTCATCGCACCCTAACAAGTAATTAATCACCGTCCGCAGCGCTGCTGATAAAAAAAAAAAGGTTTTCGCCTTCATTGCGTTCGGGTCTGTTAAGACGTACGAGACGAGAACAAGACCAGCAGTGTGCTGAGCGTGTTATTCTGTCGACAGTGCGATATAAACATGGACGGGCTTGCTAAGGAGCCAGCGAGGAAATGTTTGGAGCGATCACTTATCATTGTGTAAGCTTATCCGCCTGCCGTTTTTTTGAAGTCAGCTCCAGGCAGAGCGATACGGTCAACTCAGCAGGAAAAGATTGCACAACAGCTGCTGCGAGATACGCCGATGAGTATCTTTTATCCCCCTCTGATTATCTGCCTGACAATCTTCCCTGCTTTCTCTGAATCCGTCTGCGTGCCTCTGCACAGATCTGCTTCCCCGACACAAACGTTTGTGTTAGATTTGGTTCGCTGAACAACACCAAACAATTTCCTCGCAACTCTCGGTGCCTTTCATCCGATCGCTCCTGACCTTTGTGCAGGACAGCGTTGGCTGGCTTGTTTCCCGCCAGGGACTCCTTGCTGAGGTGCTGGTGTGACTCCGCCAGGCACTCCACCTCTGCAAAGCGTGCATTGAGCGCCATGGCCGGGTGGCTGGGATCCTGGGTCATGTTTAGGTAAGCTGCCCGCCGCAACTGCTCTTCTATCACCAGCGCCTGCTCCAACAGCTGGAGGATGATGGACCAGGAGGAGGTCAATGGAGAAAGAGCAGAGAAAGGACTGTTTATGAATCCGAGGTCACTGAAACCACAACATGTATATGTGCTTTACTATGATTAAAAAAACCCCCATGTAATTTAAAAAAAAGTGATTTAAGAGTTGTACTGATTGTGGTTTGCACTGTATTCTGGGCCTTCCTGCACACTATAGGCTCCAAAATGACAGCGCTGTGATGAAGTGCACTTCAACACAGATATCAAGTTACAACATTACAGAGCGCTAAAATTTGCCACTTCAGTTGATCTGCAATGCCTCCAGGGCTCTCTTACACAATAGTTCCACTCCCAGTCTGGATATTAATAATGTACCACAGCTACAATTTAGATACCGTCACTGTATACAGTTAAAGTTAGTAACTTCTATACTCTCGTTCCATATGTGCATTTTATTACATTTATCGTATGTTTATCTTAAATGGAGCTTTAAATAATTTACAAATAAAGATCTTTGAACAAAATCATATAAAAAGTTTTTAAAATCTAAAGTTTGGTTATAAAATCAACACAACAGGCCGTAAAAGTACGGCTGAAACAGATCTAGTACCTGAGGAAAAACTGCTTGTTTAAGTTTTTGTTTGTGTATAAAAAAATGTAAAGATTTGCTTCCATTATTTATTTATAAATCACAATCTTAATTTAATGTAAGTAATTTTGAGGGTTGGACTGTTGTTGGGTCAAACTGGCACTGTCGAGATCGGAGCTGGACCAGTTTATCAGCAGGCTGATATTATCTGCCATTATAAAAGGCATTTATAATGGCAGATAAATGCACATTTAAAAAGGAGAGAATAGATGATTGCGTAGCTTTTCCTTTAGAGAGCACTTTGCAGCTTCACTACTGGCAACCCATGTATCTGTTAAGCTGCAATCAATGAGCAACTGAGCCAAACAGAAACTGGCAGTGAATCAGTAAATAAGTAACTATACATGACAAATATTTGGGAAATCTGTTTATATTTTTCAACTCTAAAAGGAAAAAAAAATCAGCTGCAATCAGCAGATATATATTGGAATATCAGACTTTTAACTCACCAAATATCGGTACCAATATCAACCTTAAAAACTGTATCAGTCGGGCTCTAAGGAAGGTCCCACATGGATAACTGAGAGGGACTTTTTTAAACCAATCAACCAATTTAGTAATGGAAAACTTAATCAGGGGCTCAATCATTTGCAAAGGGTGAACACACTGCATCCTGTCCTAATGGTGGAAATGCTGCGATTAACAATGTGCCATCAACACACAACAAAATATGTTTCTAAACATAAAAAATACATTTATTTGTAATTTAAAAGACCATGTTTTTTTTAAAGGTCTGATATAAATATCCTTAAACAAAAGTTATCTATAATCACACAAAGTGTGTCCAGATCAAACGAGAAAAGTCTATCAAGACTGATAATGATGAGAAAACAAAGATTTTATATCACATCTTTTATGCATTCAAAACACTGAATGAATCAGCACATTATACTTACTGGCATAATTTGACAGTAAGTATATAACCACACACCTGATTGAAAAAAATACTGCTAATAATAAGATGTGACACAAAGTCCTTATTACATTCTTAATAATGCAGCATAATTAATAATTCAGACAGTGGTTAATTAAAAACAGTGAAATAATAAACCAGCGTCACACTTAGCCAATATGAAAACTGACAAAACAGATGACCTTTGCTCTATTTATACTGAAACCTACAAATCTTCTCAATTTTCTTACCAATTTCTTATATTTTAACAATGTCTTAGCTGGCATAGCAACCCTACTAATAATAAAGGCCTCTCATGAGTAATCCAGCTTCGTGAGTGTTACTTTATGTGTGTATGGGTATCTGTGTGTGGGTCCTGGAAAAGGTTATTTGTAGTAAACGTGTTGCAAAAGCTGCCGTGTTACACAACCAATTACAACTAAGACAGTGTGATGAGAAATCGTTTTATTTTCTGCTGTCCTGTGCATTCTCGATGGCAGGTTCACCCCCCATGAAAGCCTACAATAATTTAGCGAGAAAATAAATGAGAAACGACGAGGCTGAGGCAGAAAAAGCGATGCGACGCAGTAAATGAGGATGTTGAGTGCAGGATCTGAAACATGTGCGCCGCTCAAAAACAGGATGAGAGCTCTTCCAGAAATGCAGCGGTCAGCAATACCATTCAGCTAATATGTGGGTCTAGGGGCATCTGTCATCCGACCATCAACCGAGTCAAGTGATCGAAGACACTGGACCGCAAGGCTTTTTATAGCGACTGAAACCATCCGCTGTCATGTTCACGGCACACCACGTTCCCACATACGTGGAATGAATTTGTATTCAACATGTGAGACCTTTGAGAGCTTGGAGGAAACTGACATTTATAAAATGTGCGAGTCTAATGTTGAACGCAAGAAGTGAAGGTTTTTGTGACCCATCTTACCTTGAAGCGCCGAGCCAGGAACTTGTTCTTCATTTCCAGGAAGTTGCCTTTATTCGCCTGCGTCTTGAAAGGCTCGTTGATGATGGCGAACTGGGGATCATTCTGGATGTCCTGCCACCGAGCGTAGCCGTGACTGGCGCTGAGGTCAAGGGTCATGTTAACAACACTTTGGGAGTAAGACAATAGAAAGGATCTAACTAAGCACACAACATCACCCTGAAGGTGAACAAGGAGCACTTTTAGACATTTGGAGCATTGGGGAGAAGTATTAACAACATAATTTTTAAAAGATACGTTCATAGCAGGAGTTAAATCTGCACATAAATACCACTACCATGTCATCACCATGAGTGCACTAATGTAGCTTAAAACAGGGGTGTCAAACATAAGGTCTGTGGGCCAAAATAGGCCCGGCAAAGACTCCTATCCAGCCCATGGGACAGCTTTGGAAAATGTGAAGGAGGGCATTAATCTTTGTATTTATCTATTTTAATTATTTAATCATTTTAATTGTATTCTCATAGATTTTGCAGCATTCAAACATTGATGCTACACCAGTTTAAATAAGTAATATAGTCAATTCAATGTTCTTTCACAATCTTCATTGTTTCTACAGCATAAAAAACCAAAAACATTTTCTGTGAGTTATTAAAAACTCTTTTATAATTACAAGACAGTCTGGGTGATGAGCTACCAGAACTTTAAATGTGAATGTACACATTTATCATGTAGAAAAACTCAGAGGTACTGTTGAGATTGGACTTCTTTTTCTTATATCAAGACATCTCAGGGAATAAATGTTTAGTTAAATGTCTTTACAATGACAAAGTGGAGTTTGTTGGTCTGGCGTGGTAAAGATCAAAGTAGTCTGTGTGTGGCCCTCAGTGTAAAATGAGTTTGACATCCCTGGCTTAAAATAAAAACTAGAAAAAGAGAGAAAATCGTAATTGCAAACATCTGTAGTTTCTTCAGAGGTTATAGGATCATTTGTGCTGCTTTCTTATAGCTATCCTATGCTAACCTAATACTGAGTTGTATGAAAAGGAGAAAAGGTGGCCCCTGTAGCCTGCAACACACATGCAGTTAAGGGATTGCCTTCATTGCATCTCTAACCATGTTTTTCGGTGGCTATGGCTCAGGAGGTAGAGTGGGCTCTATGCTAACTTTAAAGTTGGTGTTTTGCATGTCAAAGCATCCTTGCAGATGATGCAGAATCCCAAGTTTCCCCTGATGCCTCCATTGGAGTGTGAATGTTAAACAAAGTGCTTAATTAGATAAGCATAGTGGTATATAAGTATCTGCTAAGCACTAACTTTGCCATTTTGGAAGCTTAACGTAATTTCCTTTAAAGCCCAAATCAGATAATGATGTTTAATGGCTGCAGCTGATCGGTTTAACTTTAAAGCATGAAGGCCAGAAACAAAGAAAAAGCAAGTCTTGCTCTGTCTAGAGTTATAAAAAAATCCACCTTTCTTTACGTTAGTTAGTTTAAAGTTAATGAAGAAGAAACAGTAAATTATTTTCTTAATATCTTCAGCACCAAACAGAAAAAAGTTGACCACTTTTGACCTTTACTGCAAGCAGCAAAACTTGATGCTTAAAAAAGAAGCAAAAGCAGAAGTGCGAAAAACTTAAGATCTCACTTAGGACTGACTCCAAAAGTGAGTCAATTCCTTTAAATTCCTATAGTCGTCATGCATCAGCTGGTATCTGTCCATGTGATGCAACCCCACCATTGGGATGCAGCTTACTTGGAAGCAAGCGAGCCTCATTTGATGACTTTGCACAGGAGCCTCTTGCTCAAGCACGGCCACTTCTGGCTCCAAAACCAACATGGCAACAGCCCAAATGCCACACTCGGGCTTTAAAATAGAAGTCCACAAAACAATGGCATTGCACAAAGATAAGTAGCATCTTCTAATCTTACTCTCACACAGAATGAAAACAAAGGCTAGTTTCCTTCCAAAATGGAGCTATTCTTCTAAGTGTGTTTTTTTTACATTTTGATTTCACCTCTAAGCAGACTTCAGGCAGACTTCTATTTCAGTCTATACAGGCCTCAGCATCAGCTCGTAGAATAATGAAACCTGAGTTTAATGTGAATACTCCACAGCCTTAACAACATGAACTAAATGACCCTCCACATCAGTGTCCAGCAGACACACAGTTTGCTGTTTACTGAGGTCTGGCCGGTTTGTTGACTTATTACGCTGGGCTTCTGCCGGCCGATAGAAAAATAAACGCACCAGGGTCATTGCCCGGGCAACTGCCGTCAAGGATACATCACGATTCCCGCCAGCAGCCAGAAGTCGTGCCGGCGGTGCCAGATCTCGTTCATCTTCCCCGAAGAGATGGCGGCCCGCTCCTCGTTCTGCCAGAGAGTGTGCAGCTCTGTGGAGAGAAGCGAGCACAAGGTAAAGAACACGAGGTGGGTTTACACGGCGCGCCCAGAGCTTTTCTGGGTCCGCGATCAAGGAGGAGATAATTCTGGCTCAGTGCTGCTTTTGTACGGAAGCTCTGGAACACAAGGGGAATGTTTTGCTCGTTCATTTAATGTTGTTTGGACTGCTTCGCAACTTTTTTGGACAAACTGGATATTTTCACCCTCACACCTTTTTCACTTGATTAGCAGGGGGGTGTTTCAAACACAAAGCCAGTATTCAGACAGAGAAAGTGAACTGAGAGTCATAGGACAAAATGCAACAGATGTAGAGAAGTCTTGTTATCTGACAATGTTTTTTAAATATCTTGTTCTAGTTTTGGGGAAGTTCATAAAAGAAGTATCATACAAATATGAGCGGAAGCATGACGCTTGAACAAGCTTCATGGAAATTCCTATGAAATTTTGCAGAACACTTGTTCACATGTGTTTCCTTGATTGTTTCTTCTGATTACCACTGAAACACTTCCAAAAGAAAAAAAAATTACACAGGAGAATAAAGCTGCTAATGAAGGAAATGTTGATGCATGACATCATATACAGTAGTGTGAAACAGCCTTGACCCCCCCTCATTTCTTTATATTTTGCTAGGAAAATGGGAAATACCTGCAGCAGTTTGTTAAAACGTGCAAATCTACAAGAAATACGGCATATAAAGCAAAAACGAGAGTTTGTACGGCTTCTTGAAGGACATTCAAAGCTCAAAAATGATACATTTCACTCCATCAGACCTGTTTCACTGATTTTTCAGTCCAGTTCTTGCGTAATTTGGCATGTCCCTGCTTTTTCTCGCTGCTTCTCTTTCCACCCTTCCACTGAGACCATTTCTGATAAAGTTTCAGTGAACAATAGAGCCAAGTCAACTGAAGGACCAGATGTATCTCTGAGGTCCTGTGTCAGGTCTTTGCTGGACTTTTTCCTATTTCTTAAAGACTCTTAATAGCGCTCTGGGAAAGAATCTAACTGGTGCTAAAAAACTTTTTTTTTTTTATATCTGTCAAACTATGTTTATAGATTCAACTAAAGAAGTGGGAACAAACTATGTTTTTGTGACAAAGTGTGCAAAGACATACTTTAAAATTGGCTCTGTGCTACGTTTTCTGAATCACAAAATTGGTTCATCACTTGATTTAGGGGCCTTTTTGTGCTCTGTGCTAATGACTTATATGTCAGTGTCAAGGAGCTTGAGTGTCAAACAAAAAAAAACATTCCTCTGAAAATGGCAAGGTAGAAGAACTGTGAAAAAGCAGCCAATGTCCAAAGATAAACTTTGAAACACCTTCAGAAAGCCCAGAAAACTATCATGCAACACCACTTTAAAAAAATGAAAGAAACTCCGGCTCCCTGGAGGCAAGAAAAAAAATAAAGAAATGAGGGTTGAATCAGGATCTGTATTCCAGATCTGCTGCAACTAACCAGTGAAGCCACCGTCTGCGATGTTGAACATGAAGCGAGGTCGCTCAGTCGGGGGCTTCCCGTTACCCTTCGGCGCCTCCTCCTTCGCTGCTTTGACTTCTTTTCCAGCATCCTTTTCACCTTTGACCTCCTCTGCTATCAACGACAGCAGTAAAAATGTTAATTAGTTTGTTATTGCAGCATACCGTTACACGTCTAACCACCAGGAACTGAACAGACACGCACCTTTCTTCACTTCAGACACTTCGGTCTTATCCTTGGCATCTGTTGTTTCCGTTGTGGTAGGTGTTCCCTCCCGCTTTTCTTTTTCTTTTTCTTTCTCCTCCCCAACCCTTTCTCCTTCTGCAAAAACAAAAAGACCTGAGTCACATAAACCTGTTTTATGTGTTTGTGCATGTCAGACTTGAACTCACAATACAACAAAAAGTCTTATCATGTTTGGGCTTATCAAGTTTCCTTTTCTCTTTTTTTTGTTTTCACCTGATTTCTCCTCTTTAACTTCTGAATCCTGCTTAGATGTCTGTTTAGTCTCGTCTTTAGTCTCTTCCTGTACTTTCTTCTCCTCTGTAGAGGCGGCTGGATTATCGGTTGTGTCTTTCTTCTCGTCCTCTTTCGTGTTGCTGTCGTCTTTGCTTTCAGTTTTTTGAACGGAAGACACATGTTGTGACGTTTCTTTTGTGGAGTAGGAAAGCTGCGGAGAATAAAACAATGCAATATCACATAATCTTGTTTGCAGTCATGTGCCAAAATCTTCACGCCAGAAGCAAAGACTGTATATAAAGACAGCCAGTATGATGTCACCAAAGTCACGAGAGTGAATCTGAGTGGTGCAACTTCTCAATCACAAGGCAGGACAATCCTAAAACACACCCTGCTTTATTATCTTTTTCACTCTAATGCTGATCATCCTTCTAGCCATTTTCTCCTACTTATCCAATTCAGTGTCATGGTTCGGCCTATTCTAGCTGCCATAAGACGAGAAGTTGGTCACACTATGGACAGATTACAGGTCGCCAGTCTTGGCCAGGTGGCCCAGGACATTCCCTAGCAACCAGAAGTTGTCACATCCCATATGGCCAACAACTCTCGAGCATATTTGCAGAATGTCCCGTGAGAAAGCCCCACATTTGCAACCAGAAGAGTCGCCCTCTGCTGGCTGTTAAACAGAACGCAGGTTAAGATGCACCATAACTGGCTTCAGTCCTATATCCATCTTTTATATACAGTCTACGGTCACAAAGGGAGAAATCTCTTCGATGGCCACAATAAATCTTCTAATTAGCTTAATAAATTTATACAAAAAATTGCACAATTTCTGGTGGAAACATGCTACATCAGAGAAATAATAAGGTAATAACCAGACCACCTGTTCATTTGCCACTATGGCCTTAAAAGTCTTAAAATTTGAGTGGTGGAATATTTTTTTTTGTGTTTTTCTGTCTTTTAGGCTTTAAACTGCTGATACCGTGAAACTGATTGCATAGATAATTTTAAGACTGCAATGCCTGTATGTAAAATATAATTTTTAATTTTCAGTGAAAGGAGGATATGTGCAACAAATAAGAGATTTGTGAAATAAGTCAGAGGTTTTACTGACAAAACAGAAATATGCATAAATATTAAGATTAATGGAATAATTGAGAAGACACTGTACTGCAGGCAGGTTTTGATTTGCATTTTGAGGACCACGTCCCACCTCTGTAGGGTCTGCAGTTTTGTTGCCATCCACCTCTTTCCTTTCGTCCTTCTCCCCGTCCTTCTCCTTCAGTTTCTCTTTTTCCACAAGGGCCTCAATGTCCTCCTTGTCCTCCTCCTTTTCTCCCTCCTTCCCATTCTTTTCCATCTTCTCTGTCGGAGCAGGGGTCGCTGCATTTGTTCATACACATAAAATCATTTGCACATTACACATCAACGATGCTTTTATTTACGTGGAGCGCCCTCTGCTGGCCGCTGTTATTGGATGTTTTTGGGTTACCTGGCTTTGAGGTGCACGGTGTGTTGTTATAGCTGGCATCTGGGGTGGGCGTGGCGGTTTTCACTGCAGGAGAAGAGGCCCTGGAGGAGGATTTGTCTATGCTAACCTCAACCTTGAGCTCTGGAAGACTCCACCGACCGTTGATGTGCTCAAACTCCTGGATCTGAACACAAAACATGAAACACTCAGTAAAAAAAAAACAAAAAAAAACTTGGCACCCACGCATTTTACCTAATACCACCTCCTTTAAACACACCACCCACATGCCCTGTTTGCCTGGCAGTATATCACACAATCCCTCTGGCACAGATAGCAGATCAGGATGTGTACACGTTTAAACAAGTTGGACTGAAAACTGGAAAGAAGATGTTTTGATAAACTAAGATAAACTGAGAAAGTGGAAGCAGCAAAGAAATCAAAGGGTATTTAAAGAAGTAATGATTGATCGTTTCACGAGAAAGAGGTCTATTTCTTCTTTTGTTTAAGACCTGCTACTTCAAAAACACCTATAAATAAAATATTCTGCATGTGCTTTATCATCATTATATTTATCCAAACTTTTTTTAAATACGATTTGTAGTTGCATTATTCTGCGTTAGTCTTTCAGCGTATTTACATTCAGTAATTTACTCTCCGTGCAGTAGTTTTTCAGCAGTTACCTGCACAGTCCAGCGTTCCCACTTTGGATTTAACTGCACAAGATATTTTTATTTTTGCACAAGATATTCACAATATTACTGCTAATTCTCCACAGCTGTATGAGAGCTGAGTTCATTATATGCTTGAGTAAACTGGACATTTTCTGTTATGGCAAGAATTGCAAGGGCAAACTCTTTGCTAAGGTGTTTATTTACCCCTGATTGTCGTGGTTTTCATATTTTGGATAGAGAAACACATAAATCTGACAAGCATGGTCAAGTGCAAGCTGCACAGACAGAAAGAAACTTCTCTTCACTTGGATACACAACACTAAAATTTTGTAAATGGAAAAATACTAGATGATGTTCTGGCCCCAATATAGACCAGTAAGTAGGGAAGAGATCCAGGAAGCACTTATGCACACAACAGTCTGATCTCTCTAATGCCCAATGAGAGGTACAAGATCCACATATCACACACCAGCAGACTAGTGAACACATTTCCCCCCTATAACCGTAAAACTATTAAATAAATAACAGATACACTCAACAAATGAGCAATGCATACTGCAAAAGTGCATGCCATCTCTGTAGTGTTGTAGTAGTAGTGATGTTCATATAAATCTTTACTTGCACTGGTACAAAACACACTGGAGTCTTAGTGAGCACACTTAATGTTTTTCACATTTCACAAGACCCTATTTACACAATCAGAGCGACGATAAACATCTTGAACTCTGAACCTTTATCTGAGCTATAGAAACTACTAATGCAGTTTTAAGAAGTCCTTTTTATTCTGCTGCTGTTCGATGTTCCAAGCATTTATTTAACTCAAAGGAAAGACTCTGACACAGAGCCAGCAGGGAGCAACAAACACAACTGCTGGGTTTCTCCTGCTTCCATTTATTATCGAACTGTTCTCTACTGACACATAATATAAACTGTCACCTAATGAATCAGCAAGAGACACAGTTTTTTTTTTTATAGGATAAAGATGGCATCTGAGCCTACATGTACATGTAGTTAGCCAGAAATAACAAAGCCAATCCTTTTAGAAATAGTGTGGTGATACTCAGATTAGGAAAAAAGCAAACTGTTCCCTTTACTTCAAACTGATTTTAAATTTTTGATCAAAATTATTTCCAGTAACAGTTCAGTAGTTATTGCATATTATAATAAGCCCCTTTTTCTCTACTAAATTCTACACCCTTGTCAGAAATTCAAGTATTGACTGTCCAAAACTCATCTTACTGCTGACAAATTTAAAAATTTTGCAGGGTGAAACAGAATAAGAAGGTGTAGCTGCGTACTTCCAACTCTTTAGCCGTGTAACCAAATGTCGATTATCCTGCTGTTGTGTGGAAATCTGCAGGATTTAAAGTCTGCTTTGCAGCACTGTATACCTGTTTGCCATCACAGTCACAGTTTGCCCATTTTACAGAAGTGGCTGGTGGTTATGAGGGGGTTACTAACCTGTGTGACTAGGGCTTAGCAGTGAATGTCATGACAAATGAATCTCCAGCAAACACTTGCCAACCAGTTGGGGAATACACATTATCCCCTTGTGACTGGTGGCTGACAGATTGCCACCTGATCTTTAGGTTTGTGTGACGGGGCCTTATTAAAAGAGCACGAGTTTGTTTGATTGTACTCCAAACAGACACACCAGTCGTACTTTTTTCCATACCAAATTGCGTTTCCTGGAATATTAAACCACACATCTTGTTATTAAAGTGATTCCCCAGAGAATACTCTTGAGGATGAGAGCTGTCATAACTTCATTCACCTCATCTGTCTGCATCTAGGAAAGGCAACAGGTTTCGTCTAACCTTCTTCTTGAGGAGCGACATGACGCCAATACGTGTGAGGACTGGCTGTCGACACAGTCCTTCTCTTGGGACGCCATCGGCGAACGTCTCGGCTCCATCAGCGACGGGCTCGCACAAGTGGCGCATGAAGAGAGACACGTAAGCTCTGTGAAAGAAGAAGGCAGAGATAGATGAATACACTGGACTTAGAGGAAGTTTAAAAGCTCGACCTTGATAGTGTGGAGGACCAAGACCACCATAATAAAAAATAAAAGCATATTTGAATATTATATCTTAATAACATTTTGTATTTTCTCTTAGTTATTTTCATAGCACTGTTCACTTTTGTGTTTAATTCCTTTATGCAGCATAAAGCAATGTGTATAACCACAGTGTTTGGAAGCATACTGTCTCCTTAGGTATTTATAAATGACATTAATAAACACAATGTTCTTAGCCTCATGTTCTGCTCTTGTGACTAAAAAACTAAAAAAGCAAAAAATTCCGCTACAGTAGATCCTTACAAACAAGACTAAGAAAACAGCTAGTTTTGATAACTTTTTGTGCTTTACTCCAGAGCATCATCTGCAAATCTGTCTACGAACAAGGAGGCATTTCTATTCAGTTACTGAGATCTTTGGAAAATCAGATGATATAGTGACAATGACTCCTCAATATGCAACACATTTTATAGCATTGTGGCGGAAGCTCATCACACCGCCCTGCATAAATAGCACTGGGTCCTGATTGTGTGCTGTTGTTGGTTATGTTTGCAGCTGGCAGGGGGCGAGCTGCAGCCGAGTGCGCACGGCAACCGTGGAAATAGTGTCTGTTAATAAAGTATGCTGCAAAGCATGAACGTGTGGTCGGGTCTGCTGTGGATTTATTACAAGCATCACGCCAGGATCTAACTTGTGAATGATGGTAAGGGTAGGGCTGATCCTTTCATTCAGGTTTATGTCTGGTTCTCTTTATCAGCTCATCACAGCTGTTTCACCATCTGCTGCAAAGCCAACAAATTACATATGCATAATCTCTTTAAAAACACCCTTTACAACTGCAGGATGTTATAGTCGCCCCCTAACCCCTAACCCTGGTGCGTAACTGCCATTATCAAGTTCAAAGAAAAAGCTACACAACTTTTTAGTGGGAATTCTGATGTTAACAATCAGAATTTAGACAGAATTGTACACAAAGTAAGAATATTTTTAAGATTTTTTTGTGAGTCGCCCGAAGCTTCGAATCCAGTTCATTGCTCTTTTATTACTGGCAGTTTCACAATGAAACAGACTGTTTAATGGCATAATGCAATGTTGGAACAGAATGAATTGGATTATCATTAAGATGCGCATTTTGTGCATTTAATTCCTTGTGAATCTACAAAATTATGTATAATAATTTGTTTATTTTTTAATTTTGTTGGTCCTCCGTGTAATAAACTGTCTGATACTTACTTGAATTCTTTCTCAGTCTTGCCTTTGAGGTCTCTTACAAGCCACTGAGAAGAGAAAGCATCCTGAGATGGCATCCCCCAGCGCATTACAGCATTCAGGAAAGCTTTGCGCTGGCGTGTGTTAAAGCCCAGAACCTATTGAAAGAACAGTTTATATATGTGAACTACTATTATCCTAGAGCTTGATTGAAAATGCCAGAATGAAAAACTTTTTCATAATCTTGCAGACATTTTTGTGTTTTTAAAACTTCCCAGGGCCTTTTCTGTTTAAGTCTGACTCTTTGATAATGCTAAAATAAACTCTAAGTCCAATCTTTAACAGTGCAGGAGATTATTATCACGTCCACCATAATCAGGATGATGAATGAGCTTAGAAGGTTCAGAGCTGTTGAAGAAGTAATTGCTTTGCCGCCATCTCCAATAAAGGATAATTCAGTTTTTAAAGATTGCTGAAAAAATAACTGTGAATGCTAGTTTGCTTTAAAAAAAGCCTGACAGATTTCAGAAATATCACAATTTAAAATAAAACAAATGAGTAAGACTAGTTCCAGAGCTGTACAAACCTCAAGGTTGCCTCCCACCCTGGCCAGAAGAGGAGGCAGAGGTTTATCTTTGTCATTCCTCAACTGCCGACGTGATTGCCGTCGTCCTGTGCAAAAAATTAGGCAACAAAAATGACGCACGTAAGAATATTTGCTACAAAAAAGACAGATGCACTCAATAAAACATGTTCTTTATTTATTTTTAAATTTTGCAATGTTTTGCAGTTATTCGTGTCAACCAAGAGTTAAAAACTTCTGATAAGCCTGAAGCATTTTGGTTTGAATTTTTGGCAAGCCAACTTGTTCTGCTCTGCCAGGGAACTGTAACAACTAAATCAAATTCAAGCTGTAATTCAACACAGGCCTGAGAGCGTGTCCTACAAAATATATATTTCGACTTTCACAAGCAGCTCTGCTCGATCTGATGCCTCCGATTTTTTTTCCTTACCTTCTGGCCGATCATCAAAGTCCTCGTCCTCCTCCTCAGAACCCACCGAATACTCGGACTGGTTATCTGAAATGTCAGCATGCCACTCTGAAACAGCACACGGTGGTCTGTCAATAGGCCAGGCCCATTCACTTCCACTGTGCAAGTCATAACTCAAAAAGCACACACACATAATCTGAGACCTCATTATTTTTCTACTTCGATCCCCAGATTAACATAATAAATCTTACATCCATTCTTAGGTCCACGCGAACGAGGACCCATGTTCACATCCAGGGCTTCCTACTCCTAAGCCATCATTCTGTTATGTGGAGTTTCTTCATCTTACACGAGACTCGCCCCCTACCTTGGTCTTCCTGTGCAGCATCATTGTAGTTGACAGGCTTGCGGTTCCTCTTTCCTTTACCAAGTTTGCTTGCCAGATCCTCTTGTTGCTGTTCGTAGTGATGCCGCAAAAGCTTCTCCCAATAATCTGGGTCCACGTTCTCCTCCTGTTTGATTATCTCCCGCTCAATCTCCTCGATCTGCAGCATTAAATATGAGAACACATGGAAAAAACTGAAGACTGTGGGACTTAAGAGTTAAAATATAATCTCTAAGAAACAACAATAAACTTAAGTTTGTTAGAAAAAAAAGGAATGGTGGTTTGCTCACATAAGCTGATCTCAAGCTAACCTGTGGACAGATCTGATGTCTCCAAGTTTATTAGACTTGGCAAACAGAAGGCAACTCAGATAAGCACACATTAAAACTGGGATTTGCAGAAGAGCATCTCTGAATGCACAACATGTTAAACCTTGAACCAAATGGGCTACAGCAGCAGAAGACCACACCACATGACTCTAGTGAGGCAAGAAGTCAGTGGGGCTCGTCAACAGGACAAAATGAGACCGGAAAAATGTTTCCTGGTCTCATGAGTTTCTATTTCTCCTGTGACATTCAGGGGGTAGGATCAGAATTCACAAAAGCATCATTGGTTACCAACTAAGCATTCCTTACACAACAGAACCAGTATTATTATGAGTATTACTCAACCACATCCACCTATTTACGACCACAAGGTACCACCTTCTGATGGCCGCTTCCAGCAGGATAACACACCATGTCACAAACATGACACTGATTTCACTCAACAGTCACCAAATCTCAGGATGTGAAGCTGACAAATCTGCAACTGTGAGATACTGTCATGTAAAAAATGGACCAAAATCACTGAGGAATGTTTCCAGCACCTTGTTGAATCTGAATCTGGGTTGCTCAACATGTTCTCTGGAGTAAAAATGATTTGTTTTTTTCAGTGCAGTTTGATTTTCATGCTCTCTCTAGTGGGAAATTATGTGGAAACCAGCACTTGCATAATTTTTGAACATGTTTGTGCAAAGAAATGCTACACTTCATCTCTATTTTTCATCCATGCGAGGAGCCAGACCTTTGGAAAAGTTGCACATTTTTGCAAGCAAAGATACAATAAATGGGTATTGAAGTAAGTCCTCACCTTATCTTCTTCTCGCACCATGTACTGGGCCACTTTGAAGGAGCTGAGGTACTCGTTCATGTTCTGGACATCCGAGTCGTCTGTGTCGTCTTGGCTTCGGTCCAGCAGCCTCTCGATGGCGGTGCTGTCATAGTGAATGACGTTGCCCTCGTCCTCAACTTTATCCCCTGAACTGTTCTTCATGCCTGCCAAATGTGGAGTTAAAAAGCGAACAATTGTTTCTATGGTTCTTCCAACACATTTCAACAAGTAAAAATGCTCTTGTCGACCAATTATTTTAATCAATAACACCAGAACATGCCAGGAATGCCCTGTGGCGAAACCTGTCAGAATGAAAGGCATTAAACTGAGTGTATTTGACAAAATAATTGAATTCAGCAGAATAAGCCTACCAAAACATGCCCTATTAGAATCTATTTGACTAACAGATCCAACTCAGCTCGTGGACGTGTTATTTTTAGATTCAACAGTAACTCCCGTCACCTTCCCCCTCGTCCTTGAAGAGCTCCTCCGTCCCAAACTTGAGGATGTCGTCCAGCTCCTGCTTGGTCATGGAGCCTGCCTTGGATCCCAAACCCGGGCGCACCACTAAGTGGGTCAGCATCATCTTCCTCTTGGCCACCTGGGTGATACGCTCCTCCACGCTGGCTCGCGTTACGAAACGATAAATCATGACCTTGTTGGCCTGTCCGATGCGGTGAGCTCGACTGAAGGCCTGCGAAGGAAGCAATGAGGTAATTCTTTAAAGAGGCGAAGTTTTATGAAGTAGAGATCACTTCGCTTACACGAAAAGCCGACCGAACGGCACCTGAATGTCATTATGAGGATTCCAGTCCGAGTCGAAGATGATAACAGTGTCCGCTGTGGCCAGGTTGATGCCTAAACCTCCGGCTCTGGTGGAGAGCAAGAAGCAAAACTGGCAAGCACCCGGAGCTGGAAACAGAGAGGGCGGAGAGCGTATGTGTGAGAGGGAAATAAACAGGAACACTTGTAGGACAGTGTGTAAAAGAATCACGCAAGCATGCTTTACTAAAGTCTGCAGTAGGCAATTTTTTCAAAGACTGCACTGATATTATCACCTTAAAAAGGGGCTCTATTTTGAACCTTATGTGGCTGTGATAGTTGTAGCTGGAAGTGTTCATGTGTTAGGAAGCAGAAGGGGTGATGCTGTCAGAATGAGCTCATATTTGGCGCGGGTGGATGCGCTCAAAGCTGTGAGCACGGGGCCAAAACTTTGGCTCTGTCCTGTAGCTCTTCAGCCTGAATGTTTAGAGCTGAGCCCCACATAGTTCTACTGTTCAATAACACCGATATAATAATCAAACAGAGCAGAACTCAACTAACTTAGCTGGACTACAGGGAAGAAAGGTGAAAATCCCTGTTTTCCAAATTGTATGCATAACAAATACAGGATACATCTTGTTTTACAGGCTACAAGTTGCTTCTTTTTACAGTGAGGGATGCGTTTGAAAAAGTCTGAGCATTTACAGAGTGCAGAAAGCTCATTCCTCCAATACAGCGATTTTATCTACACTTAAATGCTTTGTGACCTTTGCACACACTCCGATGCACCGGGGCTGAGATCGATCCACCAACCTTCCACCTGAGCTACAGCTGCCATAAATGAATCACTGATGCAGGACGATCTTACAGCACGTAACAGTGACTTTGATGAATCCCGGCAGCGTCGCGAGGCATTCATAAAAACAAACAAAACAAGAGCAATGTGCGCTTAACACATGTGGCGCATCCATCCATTGTCTTATCCTTTTCAGGGTCGCAAAGGGGCTGGAGCCTATCCCGGCTGTCTTAGGGCGAGAGGCAGGGTACACATTGGGCAGGTCGCCAGTCTCTAACACACAGATACAAAAACTCTGCCTTCACACCTGTGGGCAATTTAGCGTTACCAATTAACCTATCATGACTACCTGCATGCCTTTGGACTGTGGGAAGCAGAGAGAACCCACGCAAACATGGGGAGAACATGCAAACTCCACACAGAAAGGCCCCGGCATGATGGTGGAATTGAACTCAGGACCTTCTACTGTGAGGCGACAGTGCTAACCACCGTTCATTACTGCATACATGGATCAGGTTCTGACAGTAAAACAATGTTGTCTTCTACAAATCACTCAGATAAGCTGTTACACATACGATTCATGTTTATCTGGTGGGATAGATGCACGAATTTATCCCTGCTCTGCTTAAGTCCTGCACCCCTCCTCAGCTGTCAGATTTATCCCAAGCATGGCGGTCCCTACCCACACGGTCCCAACCAATTTCTATAAAAAATTTTTTTTAATCATACAGATTCTTCTTCTGTTGCCTCTCTGTGATTGAAATTGTCACTGTGTTTCCAGAGAGAAAAACATGAAGAAAACAAGGTGCCAATTGGGTGTCACAAGGCTTCTAGTCTAACCCCAGGCGCTTTGTTGCTTAATTTCCCCCTTCTTCCCATCCACTCTCCACTATCCAATAAAGGTCACCCCCCACCACCACACTTTGTTTGTGTGTGTGTGTGTGTGTGTAAATGGTGCTTTTCTACTATATTTGACTGCTTTATACAACATACTTCATTCACTCAGTTACACCCGTTGACACAAGCACTTTTGCACAGCTGCGTGCTTTGTAGAAGTGGTAGGTAACGAAGTACAAATACTTACTTAATGTACTTAAGTGCAATTTTCAGTTGTTTATACTTTACTTGACTTTTTTTTCCGGACTACTTTTTACTTTTACTCCCTGAATTAAAAAAAAAATTCTGTACTTTTTACTCCTTACATTTTCAAAACAGACTTGTTGCTTTTGCTTTAACGCATTTGGGAGGTATTATTTCTATGATCATCATGCTAAATCTTGCCCTCAGATTCTTCATTTTCTTAAACATTGAATCCCAAAAGTCAAATGAGGAGTTGAGCGTTACCAACAGAATGTTTTTGAAAGTGTTTTCCATATTTTTTCTTGTTATTGTGCAATCAAAGCAACATCATCATCATATGACCCTCGACCTAAATGTAGAGAATTAACCACGCGAGGAACCATCTGAATTCTGACGACGAATAAATAAATAAGCACTTTAATGACACGCTTTGTAAATTAAATTTGACTTAACAGTAGTTTTATTAATAATGTGTAAATTGCATCATTTTAAAATGCAGTATATTGCCTGCACTGTAAAAAAGTTCTGTAAAAACATTGTGGCCCCATTAGTGCTGAAGAAGAAGCTACCCAGGGCACACTCCCTTTAAGAGTGCAGTGGTCCCAGCTTCCACAGGTATGCTTGTTACAGTTGGTTTCAACAAGCTAAAATAAATGTGGCAGAAACACATGACTTCACTGACTACTGGCTGTGTCAGTCTTGTACATACAGCCTATTGGTATAACGGTATCGTATCGTTTTAAAAAACTTAAAATTATATTTTAATCAGCAAACTTTCTCGGTTAGTCTGTCACAGCATTTTTGTTATTTCTGTCAATTTAATGAGTCTTTCTAGAGTACTGCAAGACAGCGTGACACCTACTCATCCTTAGCTGAGCTCACGGGCAGCTTACAGCACTTGATCCTGTGTCTCACCGTTAAAGCGGTCGATGGCTTCTTGCCTCAGCGCTCCTGTGATGCCTCCATCAATTCGCTCGTACTTGTAACCTTCATAATCCAGAAAATCTTCAAGTAAGTCGAGCATTTTAGTCATCTGAAAACGGAGGAGACAGAGAGGTAGAGAGAGACACTGGCATGTGTTTTCATGAATACTTGATTACCCGTGCAGCTGCACAGCTGGAATCACAGCCTGCCGCTGAGCCTTCTGGAGATGTCACGAGACCAATTTAACATCTGCGCCGGGAGATACCCATCTGGTGTTTGCGTGTGTGAATGTGCGCTCGTTTGTGTCTGTGTGAAGACGTACCTGTGAGAAGACCAGCACTCGGTGTCCCTGCTCTTTCAGCTTCCTCAGCATCTTCTGCAACAGGGTCAGTTTCCCAGAGGCCTTAGTGAGGGCTGACCCTTCATAAGCACCGCTGGGTGTTTTCGGGGATTCCTACAAACACAAAGAAGATAAAGTATGACACAGGAGCTCTTCCACACATTACCACAGGGTGTCCCTGTTAAGCAATTTGCTATTCATTTAAAGCAAATCTTGGAGTAAGTGCTGAAATAATACAGGAAACCAAGGACAAATCACTTAAGCAGCATTAAATCTACTCTTTCTGTGGATCAAGAATCCCCAAAGACAAAAGTGTCCTTTTCTTTCTTCTCACCATTGAGGCAATGGGGAAGAGGTAGGGATGATTGCAGCACTTCTTTAGGTCCATCATGATGTTGAGCAGCGAGACCTGATTTCCGCCACCTTTCGAGTTTAGAGCTTCAAAGTTTTTGGTCAGAATTAGCTTGTAGTATTTCCTGCATTTAAGAAAATCCAAGAAAAACACAAAATCGTGAAATGATTAGGAGTGTGTCAATACGATGTCAACAACATTATATGGATCGATTAAATCTTTGAATTCTCGCATTTCACTGAGTCCCACTGACACTGGTGGATGAATTCCAGGAGCCAGCTGTTCAGTTTTAAGATGCACAGCTGGTTCATTTTTCGCTTTAATGTGGTTCATTTGTGCAGATGTGATCAAAGTAATTGCACATGAGTGAGGACCGAAATAACTACAACAAGACCATTGGATGAGCGAGACTCGAGCAACTGGTTTATGGTGAAAACGTGATCCAATCTCTAGCCGATCCAACTACCAGGTGTATGCTAAGTTTGAGCTAAATGCCTTGTTGCAGTCAGTTATATTGAATACAAATGTTAGGAATAACTGCTCCATGTTATTCACTCATCCAGAACAATGTTGCTCCTGCTCTGAACACACCCGGCCAATAAGAGGACTGAATGTTCTCATGTGGTTTGTAGTGACACATTTTGGTCTCCAAGAAAAGAAACCAAAAGAAAGGAAATCATGGGAAAACTCTTCAGTTGTTGATAATTCTGTATTTCCAGCTTTGTGGGAACAGCTTCGCAGGAGCCCATTTCTCTGCCGACATAAAGAAAGTCCATTTGGTGTTGAAGAGCTTGACCGACCTGCACAGACTCCTGACCTCAACTCTACCGAACACCTTTGGGATGAACTAGAAAGAGTCAGTCCATCTGATCTGACATCAGTGTCTGACCTCCCAAATGCTTTTCTGCATTAACGGACAACAATCCCACAGACAGGCTCCAACATGTACAAAAGCTTCCCAGGAGAGTGCAAAGGGGTACCAACTCCAGATTAATGCCTGGCTCCTGTTGTTTATACAATGTTTATATAATGTGTAGATCAAGATTAAGTCTTTTTAAAACCCTTTTCTCCCCTCCAACAAACACTTACAAACAATAGAGGATGTACAGACTAACTGTCGCACTTGTACACACAAACACACCCTTTCAGTTGAATCTGACCTTGGTTTTAGGCTACAGAAGATGCTCGTCTAAATGCTACAAACGTAGATTTCTGCTCATCATGTATCTACATTTGTCAGTGTCATACTTCTGCATAGGGCTCAGCTCCACTCTGACAATCAGCTCGGTCTTGGCGGGCATGTTCTTGAAGACGTCGGCCTTCAGTCTGCGCAACATGTGAGGCCCCAGCAGGTCATGGAGCTTCTTGATCTGGTCCTCCTTGGAAATGTCAGCGAACTCTTCTAGGAAGCCCTCGAGGTTACTGCAAAGAGAGAGAGAAGAAAATCTATCATAGACAATTCTACTGCAACTAGAAATAAGAACAGATGAATTACTAGAGCTACAAGTACTGGGCACATTTTTGTTTAAAGGGCACATTACTGTTTAATGGGCACATTACTGTTTAATGGGCACATTACTGTTTACAGGTAATGAGATACGTGTAGATAATAGTAACCCCTGTAAACCTAAGCATTAGGCTTTAGACTACTCTAAACACTCAGTTACTATCTTTTCTACTTTTGTGCTGAACAGATATCAGCTTCATTTGCTTCTATGGACGCAAAGCTTACAAGCTTTTGTTTGAGGGAGCCAGACGAGGGGCAGCCAATCAGAAGAAAGTGGCCTTTCAAGAGTGTGGCATCACTCTTTGAACCATGAAATAATTGCCAGAAAATTATCAGTGTTTGTTCAAACACCTGACCATTTTATAATTAGTTAAATATTAATTTGCATACATGAGATTTATTTGTATTATACTTCTACACTGATGATGTAGACGTCTCAAAAACACATAAAAACTCATGTATTAAATATGACACACTTAACAGAGAGTAGGTAAAACAGCTTTTTCTAACAGGGGATGAAGTGAATGGGCTGCACCAAAAGCTAGATTAGATTCATTATTTTTTAATTAATGACGAATCATGCAAAGCTACTCTTGTAGGACCCCCTTTTAAAATTAGGTGTTCATGTAGTGTGAAGGTGTGTGCTTTACAAAGAAAGAAGTCCTACTTGAAGCGGTTAGGTGTGAGGAAGTTGAGGAGGTGGAACAGCTCCTCCAGGTTGTTCTGTAACGGAGTTCCTGTGAGCAGAAGCTTGTAGTCGATCTTGTAGTCGTTCAGACGCCTGAAGAACTGGAAACACAAATAAGGAAGCTCAGCGTTATTTAACTCTCAGTGGATTTTTCAAAACTCTTCCACATCATTAAAAAAAAAAAACATATTTGACTTAATTTCACATCCGTTTTATTTCTATAGTGCAAACTCACAACAATAGTTGCCTTAAGGTGTTTTATACTGTAAGTAAATATCTTATATTGCATAGATCTTATAATTAGTTGTAATTAAGTCATTATGGCATGGACCCCAACTTCCTGAAGAGGTACAGCTAATACTTAATCTATTACTCTCATGATAAAGTACATTAAACGACCTATGAAAGTAGTCAAGTACTGTGGGACTAAAGTGTTGCCATTGCATAGTTTGGCCACCAGAGAGAGGTGAAGTGCATTATTGTGGACTCATATGCAGTAGCTGCTGTACCTTGGACTGGTTGTTCTTAAGGCGGTGAGCTTCATCCACCACCAGACAGGCCCAGTCAATAGACTTCAGCGCCGTTTGGTCGATGGTCACCAGCTCGTAGGAGGTCAGCAGCACGTGGAATTTAATAGGAGCTTCTCGCTGCAGGAGGACAAACAAGGGAGGAAGGATGAGTGGACGCCACTGTCGATATCGTGTTTTCCCGCTACTGCTAACGATCCCTCCTTACCCTCAGTTTGAAGGCCTTCTTTCCTCCCTTGACGGCCGTGTCATCAAAGGAGAACTCGTTCTCTCTGATGATGGCTCGGCTGTCCTTGTCTCCCGTGTACGTCACCACGTAGAAATCGGGGGCCCACATCTCAAACTCCCTCTCCCAGTTGATGATGGTGGAGAGTGGAGCGCTGACTAGAAATGGACCCTTAGTGTGACCCTGAAGCGAGCAGAGAGGGAAATCAGTACCGTGTTACACAGCGAGACTTTAAACAACGTTAAAGAAAAAAAGCAGAGATAAGGTCAGCACCTCTTTGAAAAGTGAATAGAGGAAGACGATGGTTTGGATGGTCTTTCCCAGCCCCATCTCGTCTGCCAGGATGGTGTCAGTGCCCTGAGCCCAGGAAAACCGAAGCCAGTTCAGGCCCTCCAGTTGGTACAGATGTAGCGTGCCGCCCGTTGACGTGACGAAGTCTGGCTGCTCCTCGTATTTTATTGTAGGCTGAAGGGAACAAATGAGAAAACGGTGAGGAGATACGATTGGGTTAACTGGAAACTCTAAATTGCCATAGTTGGGAATGTGGGAATGGTTGTCTCTGTCTGTGTGTTAGCCCTGCGACAGACTGGCGACCTGTCCAGCGTGTACCCGGCCTCTCGCCCTAAGACAGCTGGGATAGGCTCCAGCTCCCCCGTGACCCTGATAAAGGATAAGTGGAAGCGAATGGATGGATGGAAATTCCTTTACATTTCCTGAAAACATCTGGATTACCAAGAAAAAACTAATTTCATTCATTAGTCTTTGTTTATTTTCTGTAAAGGTTTTGACTGAAAGGTCAAATTGTGTCTGTTTGTTTGTATTTTGACTTATTGTGGTTTAATGCACACACATTTGTACATGATAAAAAAAAATACTGGCGGTCGCCAATGCTACCACTCAGCCTCCTCATAGTGTTTCCTGTGACTGCGGTATAAATTTGAAAAATTCCAGGCAATCACTGGGATTTGAACTCGTCCGAGATTTTTAGCAGATGCACTTATGGTACAGATTTTAAACTCCTATATAACCTATTGAGTTGTCAGATTTACAAACCTCTCCACCCTGGCTACCGAGGCGGGTTGATGACAATACACTATCAGCCTTTTGCAGTTGAAGGGTAAAAATTCCACTAGGTTTACAACTTTATCACAAAAGGCTGAAGATGGCAGTCTTAAAGTAAATTTCCCTGACTGACTGGGCCAGGTTGTATGAGCAGTCATGGTGAGCAGGGGATCTTTCCCCAAGAGCCCAGGGGTTTGCTGGATGAGAATTTATGAATTATGAATCAGAAACTGTTCAATAATCTACATTTTCAAAGATAGTTTTGAGCAATATTACCAAGAGAGAGGTTCAGATATGCAAAATGAAAAATATTGGAAAGTGTGGTTATTCTCCCATGGTGCATCGGACAGCTTTAGTAAAACTATTAGTAAAAATAATCGAAGTCAGTTCACCAGTAGTGTGCTTTTATACAATAAAGATCCTTAAATGTGTTCAATTTAACACGAAAATAAAGGGAATTACTGATGCTTTAAAAAGGATCTAAATCCTTACAGTATAGCATATAAAAAATGTAAATCTGAATTGCAGTATGTGATAGTTCTTATAAGAAACATTTAATAACTTTATAACAAAAAAGAGTGACTGACTAACAGCAGACAGCAGCTGCAGACTTTACAATACTGAGGACAAAGCTACAGTTTACTCACATCAGTGAGTGGTGAGCCTGGAGACTCATCTTCACCCTCATCTGAGTTCTTGTTCCTTATCTTCCTGGGTTTGTCTGGGTCCTCCTTCATTATGGCGTCCCTGTTAAACAGCAACACAATTATTGCCACGTTGCTGACACTAAGCTGTTCACTCTAGCAGGGATCCGATTCATCAAAGGGAGATGAGACTGCACGTATACGTAGGGCAGGTCTCTGTGAAGCGGCTGAAAAACACCAGCAGACTTGCTTTAACCTCCTAAGATCCAAACTTTTTCATTGCATGAAATTTTAATTTCTCTTTGCTATTTGGGCTGATTGAGACCTGATGAATGTAAAAACAACGAATGATCTTTTTACCTGATGTAGTTTCTGAGAAAAGTTATATCCACATATGAGGACATTTGCTTTAAATTTCGATAGAACATTATAAAGTCACAATTGATGTGCAAAACTCTTTATTTGGTGTCTGAACACAGCAGCATTTTTCCTGAGTACAAAAACAAAATGAGAAACAGCTGTTGTGCCTCTTTGAGCAATATGGTTCATTTGAAGTGCTGCTAACAGTTGCAGGAAGGCGTATGCCTGTAACAAAGTCAAAAAAGTAAAAGATTTCAGAGCATGAAACACGAAACATTTCAGGTGTCAGTGTAATATCCTTGTAAGTGGATACCGGGTCCTTGTATAGCAAAATTTAGTACTGTGGTCTGGACAACCCAAAATGTGATGTCCACATATGTGGACGGCAGGTTTTAGGAGGTTTAGGAGGAGAGAAATACAGCTTTAAAAACAAATACCTGTGTTTCCAGTAGCTAGCCTTGTAAATTGCAAAGTCGGGGATATCCATGTCGTCTCTCTCCCATGTACACTGGTCGTAGGCGAGGTCTCGCCACTTGACCAGGTAGTGGTATATCCCCTTCTTATCCACACTAGCAGGGAGACACATGATCACAGTTAGTGGTCCTTCACAAACCTGACCTCTGCGTGCTTGTGTGCACGGCTCTTTACCTGTGATTGATGATCCGGTGAATCATCATCCACTCGGGCTTGATGCCATATCTGTAGTATTTGTCCTCCATGATGGCATACTGGGGGTCTTTGGCCCTCCTCTTCTCACTCTTTCCTACTCCGTTCTCATCCTCTCCCCCCGAGCCGTAGTCCAAGCTGGGAGGCTCGTCCATGTCCGTCTTCCTCTGGTAGTTTCTATACATGACCGAGTGGAAGATCTCCAGCTGATGAGACAAAGACATTAGTTAGTCAGATGATCATTTTTCAGGTGAGGACGTCCTAGATTTGTGGCTTCCAAAACCATTTTTTTCATTGTTTAGACTTGGAAAAACGTGACCCTCGTCATAAATTGTATTCTAAATATGGAGAGCAGTTGTTTATATTTCAACCACGGTTTGATTTCCATTGTTAGATCTTTTAAATCTGAAGCATTAGAGACTCAACACAGGAGAACAACCTAAAAAATGTAGAAAGCATTTTTTGCTGTTTTGTGTATTTTCCATAAATGTGGTGAATACAAAAATGCTGAGTAAACACTGCAAATGACATGCTGAGTGCAGTTTTTAAAGTAGAACGGAAATTTAAAGGAATAATAATCTTTAGTGATGGTGATGTACGTTCATTTACAAATACCATCTCTGGCTGTAATAACAGTCGCTAAAAAAATATGCGTAAACAGTAGGACCGCCCTGTGAATAAAGCTTCCAAGGATCAGTTTAAGATTCTTGGGGTCGAGGATTTGCTTATACAGATAATCGCATGCGCTGCACTCGTGGTTCACTGATGAGGGAAGCTCAAATCTGAGGGTGAGTGATAACGCCTGATAGCGCCCATTCTGTCCCCTTTAAGACACCTGTGTGTGAAGTAGTGATGAGCCTGTGTACGCTCAAAAAAATGAAATTGGGTGGTTGCTACATGTACAAGATTCAAACTTGTAATTGGAACTAAATAATTTCATGTTTCTATGGTGAACGTAATTAAATCATGCAGCATCTGCATGAAATTCAGCAACTTAGTTTGTTCTTGTTGAGATGACATGATACAATCTAGTAAGAGTGGTTAGTTGCCTGGACTCACGAAATTCACAAGATCACATTAGATGTCAAACTGCAGGAAAATCGCAGGAGTTTTAAGAGGCAGACAATTACACCCACACCACGTGTATGCTATCGCTATCTATTGTGGTTTAACCTGTCAAGGACAAAAACGTACAGAAAAGTCTGCATTAAGCCTCGTAATCATAGCTTTCCTACTTTGGTTAAGCCTGGATTGACAGCTTGGTGATGTGATGGTTAGTGCTGTTGCCTCACAGCAAGAAGGGCCTGGGTTCAAATCCACAATCTGGCTGGTTTGCAGTGTGTAATTAGAGCTAGGTTAATTGGTGATTCTAAATTACCCATGAATGTAAGTGGAAATGGTTGTTTGCCTCTATGAAATCATCAACCCTCATATTGGTTCATTAAGCAAGACTAGCAGTAATTGCCTTGATTGACAAAGTAGTTGTTCAAACAACAAGATTTCATTGTGTTTTCCTAAAGGTTTTAACTTGTGTAAAATGAATTAAAGCAAATTTCACTTTACATACTTAAATAAATCACTTCAAGTCAATGCAAGTATACTACGTTGATCCAACATAATCTGATTACATTAAACCACCAAATGCCAAACGTGTTGGTTTGACATGGTCAAAAATGGGTTATTGTACTTGGATAAATCACGTGGAAAAAGGTGCCATGATTAAATTGTGTTCATCCAACAACAGATTTTTTTGAGTGTAAACCGAGGCCTCAGTTTTATGTGCTTAGCTGACAGGAGTGACGCCTGGTGTCGTCTTCAGCAGGTTTCGATCGTGTCTACGTGTCTAAAGGCATAGAGTTGCTGCCATGTGTTGACTTTTTAGATATTTTTGTACTTGTATACCTGATGGCCAGTGTGTGTATAAGAAATATCAGTTATTTGATAGGGATCAATACTGTGAATTTAATTTAATTACTTTATTTATATTTTTGCTATGGCGTGTTGTCAAAGGGATGTAAAGGCTGCAGGAGCTTGATTAAAAAGACAGATGTGTGCTGTCTGGTCCATTACTCTGACACATGTGTGTGGCTAAAAAAGAAGAAGAAGAAGAAATATTTGGACTGAAGAGGGGGAATCCCTAGAAAACAGACTTGCCATTATTTGTGGTTGTGACTTTCAGACTCACCTGCAGCTCAGTGATCCAGGTGCAGTGCCAGTAGGACTGTCCGGTCAGCTTTACAAAGAACTCTCTCTCTGCCCTGCCTTTCATTGGTGGCGGTGGTGGGGCGTCGGGTGGAGCGTCGGGAGCGGGTGGAACAGGAATGGGAGGTGGAGGCTCACCCCATCGCCAGTGGAGGATCTTCTGGACACGTCCCTTGATTGGCGGACACTGGAGCAAAAATGCATTCTTAAAACCACATCTGGCAGTTTATTTAAGCGAGAAGATGGAAATCTGTGAGGTGTAGATTAAAAAAATACTGTGACAAGAGCATCAACTGACCGTGCATCGTGGACACAGCCACTCTCCGTTGGGAATCTCCGGCAGCGGCGGGTTCAGACAGTGGATGTGGTAGGAAGACGTACAGGTGTCGCAGCACAGCAGCTCACCTCCGTCTTTACACACCCGACAGAACTCCATGTGGTCGTCATCTTCCTCCTCCGCCCCAGTGGCGACCCTCGCGCCGACCTCTGATATCACTCTGTCCTCGCTGTCCTCCTCAAAATCCTCAAAGTCTTCGTCTTTTGCTTCCCACTGGATTCCCTCTTTTTCCTGGAAGAAAGCGAGAGAAAACAAAACTGTTAAACTGAGGAACATCCTGAACACATGAAGTAAAAGGAGCTTTTAACAACCACAAGATGCTTATTGAGAATTTTGTGGTTACATATTAATGACTCACAGAAAAGAATTAAGCTGCTAATGTTGCCAGCTGTTCACTGCACTGAGAGTCCTGGCTCCCATTGACTCTTTTAGCCTTAAGTGGGAATGTGATTGTGAGACATAAGATAAGAGGGAGAAGGACCTTTGCTGGAGCTGCTCAGGTGCTGTTTTAAGTAGGCCTCCGTGACTGTGAAGGATGGAGTTTGTGAAAAATAGACCACTGCTCCAAGTGAGCCTATTCTGGGTGAATAAAGGTTAAAAAAAGAAATACCTGATTTATGTAACAGCTGCAGTATGTAACCCATATTTGGGGTCTACTATCCCTGTGCAACACTGACAGTTAAAGTAAATGTCTGCTATCTCAGTCACTACAGACCCAATCTTATATAAAACACAGCTTTGGCAACTACTGTACGATATTAAAACTGGCATTTGCCAATTTGTAAATGTAGCCTGGTGACATATAGGGAGCTAACACTCCGGAGGAAAGCAAGGAGCTTTTCGCCTTGCTGTGCAGAATAAAATGAGAATTTGAAATCGTTTATTTGCAAGAACCAGTGACTTTCAAACTGCAGAATGGTTACACGGCATTACAAATCATTGCTTTTTGAATAATGCATACATATTTACAACATGGCATTTGATTTGATTGTTGAAATGTTCGCGATTAATGAAGTGGAAATTTTGACTGTGCTATAGCACCTACTCGGGGGAGTCGAAACTTTCCAAAAAAAGGACCAGAAAAAATCCCCAACCCTTTCAAAGTGTAAGTATCTCACTAGCACATCAATAAACACCTTGAGTGTGACAGTTATACTGCTTTGATACAGCTCTCCTTCAAATTCGATGCCAGTCTACCACTTCTTGGTATTCAGGGATACTTGACTCAGATAAACCTGACACTTGCGCTGAATAAACAGCAGGTAAAAAGCTTCTTCTCAGCTTCCTGTTTGTCACCAGTGCATGCCCTTTCCCTCTTTTTCTCCGCTCCTCCAGTCAGTTAGCTAAATGACATTTAAGCACAAGTATCGCTCACTTTGTTCACACTTTCGATATCAATACCAGGTCGTCCCTACAGATAAAAACACGTGACTCATAAAGAAACTAAAAAGCTAAACCAGTCGAAACAATCACATAAAATTCTACACAGTGGATTTAATGCAGCAATTTAGTGAGCAGTTTCACAGCACCTTAACTGACTAATCTCAGAGATCTGATACCAAGACTTCACAGCATCTAGAAATTAGCACTGAGCAATATTTGTGCCATTGCTGAATAGATTACACCCACATTTGGCGACAGTTTTTTGTTGAGGCAGGATGTCTGCACGTAGCCGCTTCCCCGCTCAGATTTCTGATAAGCTTAAAGGGTTTCTACTCATCTGATCCTCCAAGCAAATGAAAACAAGCTTTAACTAACAATAACAGGTGTTTTTGCTGCTCAGGTAGCCACACAGCTCGGAGATAAGTTGTGGAATAAAAACGATGCAAAGGAGACGGGAAAATAAAAAACAGGAGCAGATGCGCTCCTGCGCAGTTGTACTTACACAATGGGGACAGCTCCACTTGCCCTCGGGGGCCTTGTCCAGCTCAGGCTCAAGGCAGACGAGGTGGTACGCTCGAGGACAGGTGTCGCACAGGATGATCTCCCCGCCCTGCTGACACACCTCACAGTAGTCCTGGTGATCGGTCTCATAGCCATCCCCTTCCTCTTCACCTGGGAAGGGAGATAGTAAGCACAGGGCGAGTTGACAAGCACTGACAAAAGGTCACAAACCATTTCTGTGTTTTTCACCCCCAAACTGCTCATTTTTCACTTCCAACTATAACCATGCAGTTTCATGTGTAACTTAAAACAAGTGAAGTCAAATGTGAGAGATGTGCGTGACGTTTTCAAGAACACGGGGTGAAGTTTTAGGTACGTGCTGCATGTTTGAACATTTTCAGAACTAAAAAAAAAACTGAAAAACGCAAGTGAAACACCTGAAGCTGCTCGGATTTGCAGCACATCTGCACGCTTGTAATGCAGAAGGTTTGCAATTGATCAAGTTTTGACCTTCTTGGCAAAATGAAATCACGCTATCAGACGTGACAACAGTCAGATTTAGCCTATGGATGCACGTGTAATGAGTTTGGATTAAGTGCAGAGTCTCAGTTTGCATTTGGGGAGTTGAACAAAATAGTGCATTCATCACTGAGAAACTGAAGTCATTTTTATACACAGTGCCTTCTTTCCATGGCCTCAGTGTAATTCACACACACAAAACACACCTGTCTATGAAAAAGGCATGTGTTATATTTTTATGTTATTTCTTCACTAACTAAAAATGTAAAAGGTCTTTCTTTATTCCAATAGTTGCGTTTGTAAGCTGTTGATGTGAACTCACAGCATGTGATCAGCGCAAGCGAAACAAGTTCAACTTCAAGATTAGAGTCAAACTTATATCAATTTTGGCAATTTAAGAAACTACTAAATGGGAGGTAATAATACTGTAAACTAACATATGAGGGACTGCTAAATACAATAGATGGTTGCCTAAGCAACTGAGCTCCGCTACATAAGGAGACCTGGACGTCCAGTTGTGGATGATCATAGGATCCTTTCTATGGTAAAGAAATGTCTGTTCACAACATCCAACTGAGAAAACATATCAGGAAGTAAGCATATCTTAACTTGAGAACAGATTTAATGAAAAACAAACAAACAAACAATAAAACATAAGCTATCCCAGAATATGCAAAGGCTCAGATTAGATTTGACCAAATTATGTCTAAAAAACCCTTTCGAGCAGCTCAGGAACAGCATTTTTGGACACACTAATCTGCCCCACAATAACAGAAGAAAGAATTATGAAGGCTGCTCCTTCTGCTCATAATCAACATAATCTGTGAAACGCGGTAAAGGCAGTGTGACGAATGGTTACCCGCAGCTTCCAGTGACACTGGGCACTATTGTTTATTGATGATGGGACAGAAAACAGAAGCAGCCACATTAATTCTGAAGAGAACAGAGCTTATTGAAGGTTAACAAGTGGAATCACATGGAATGGCAGAGCCAATCACCTGATCGCAACCCGATCGAGCACGCATTTCTCATCCTGAACACGCAACTGAAGACAGAGAGACACATTAACAAGTAACTAAAGACAGCTGCATTAAGCAGGTGGAAGGAGGAAGCTATTGTTTGGGGATGTCCATGCACTCCAGACTACTGAAAATCAACATTTTATTTTTGATTTTTTTTTAATGTTTTATGTTTATGCATCTCCAGTTTTGTGTTATAAATAGGAGACTATAAAAAGTCTAATTATTCACTTTGTGCAGTATTTTTGTTCAACTCCTTTGAATAAAAGGTGAAAATCTGCACGCTGTCTCCATTTTAACCGAGCTCCAGTAATATGAATGTTTTGTTAAATAGCTGCTAAAAATATACTCCAAGAGTATACAGACTGTAACTGTATTCATCTGCAGCTGGAAGCACCTTCATCCTCTGCCTATCTCATCCCTCACACAGTTCAGTCATCGCTCCACTGCTGTTAATACTGTTTCCCAGCTCAGGTTCATCCTTTTAAATACACTTTTATCAGCAAAGAGAGAAGATTATTGTCTGAACCAGAAGAGTTGAGCTGCATTATTCCTTTGGATTCCAATAAGCCAAAGTAAACTTAACAGTGGAGCTGTAAGATGGATGTGGACAGAGAGGCTGTACATCATTTATAATTATGTGCTGTACGTATAACAAGCAGGCCGCGCTTACTTTTCTTCTTCTTCTTGGCAGGCCGTCCGCGCTTGTTCTTCTTCACTCGGCCAGAGCTGTCAGAGCGAACCGAGGAGCTGTGAACGCTGGAGTCCTCCTGCTCAGACTCGTCCTCATCCATATCCTCGCTCTAGCAGAGCACGAGAAAGCACGGGGGCAGTGAGTGAAGGGAGGAGAGACAGGTAACAAGAAACAGAGGAAAACAACAGGGAGCGACGCTGTTTTTAACTTCCACCGATTCAGTGTTTCACGAATACTCTAAACTTCAGACTCACCGAGCAGCTCTTCTTCCTCTTGGCACTGATAGGTGATAATTTAATACGGATGGGTGCCATCTTTTTAGCTTTGGCTACGGCTGAAGCCTTTTTCTTGTCTGGAACTCGAGGACTTTTACTGCGCTTCTTGTAACCCGGACCTGGGCAGACAGCATAACAAAGAAGCTGTATCAGTGAGCTGTATCAGAAAAGGGATAGAGGTAAATGAGATGTTAGCATTAGTTTACTGCTCTGCATTAGCATGTAAAGCACATGTGCAAAAGTCTCAAGCCACCCCTCATACCCTTAGATTTTGCTAGGAAAAGGGGAAACAGGTGCAGCAGTTAGTTGAAACGTGCAAAAATACATGGAAATATATTTCTATTCAGTTTGAAAGTCAATATTTGGTTTGACCACCTTTATTCTTAAACTCTCTTAGTCAGCTTTCCTGTAATTTCTTCAAGCAGTCTTTAGGAATAGTTCTCCAGGCTTCTTGAAGGACTTTCAAAGCTCTTCTTTGGATGTTTCTGCCTTTTGTTCTGTTCTCTGTCAAAATGATCCCACACTGCTTCAATAATGTTGAGGTCCGAGCTCAGAGGAGGCCAATCCATGACTGATAGAGTTCCACTGTGTCTTTTTCTATCCAGGTATGTTTTTACAGCATTGGCAGCGTTTTTTGGATCATTGTCATGCTGAAAAATGAAGCTGCTGCCAATCAGATGCTTTGCAGGTATTGCATGATCTAATGGATCATCTACGTTCATAATTCTTGTGTAATTTGACATACCCCCAGTCTTTTCTCCCTGCTTCCCTTCCTTAAAAATGGCTTCTTGACAGACAGCTGACACTGACACCATTTATTACTCAGATCTTTGTGTCAGGTCTTTGTCAGACTGTTTTACCTGTTTCTTAAGGACACGACTTTCAGATACTGTCCATCTGCTGTAGATTTTGGCCTGACACCTCTCCTTCTGGCATCCATTTGTACAGTTTCATGGGCAAATGGAAGACAGACTCCACACCATGCTGAGATATGCAAAGTTTTCAGCTAATACCTCTTTGTCAATCTCCTCATTGGTGAAGAAAAATACTATTTTATGTCTGCGCAACTGTGTGATCTTTATTGTAGATTCAAATAAAGAAATGGGGACAAATAATTTTTTTGTGACAAGATGCTTGTTAAAAAAAGTGCCTAAAGATAAAATTTAGAATCAGTTCTTTGTCTGTTAAGTGTAGACACAAAACTGATTAGGTGTCACTCCAGTTAGGTGCCTTTTTTAAGCTTGATGATCCACAGCTCAGTGTTAAGTAGTTTAAACAAACAAATAAAACCATTTCTCTGAAAGTGATCAGGGACTAGGATTGAAGTAAAAATGAGTTTCCAAAGAAAGATTTTGAAATACTTTCAGAAAGTCTGGACAACTATTGCTCTAGACCACTTAAAAACATTGACATAAAAGTCTGGCTCCTTGGAAACAAAATCTAAAGAAATGAGGGGTGGCTCAACATTTTTGCGCAGTTCTGTAAACCTAACATCGGTCAACATCTGCTGTGTTCATCATGTGCCTCGAAAACATCTCATTGTCCTAGTACAGGAATGGGAAGACGACAGACCTTTGCCCTCTTTTGTCTTGGCTTTTCTAACAGGTGGAGGCTGAGGTGGCGGTTCGGGTGAGGCGGTCGCTGCAGAGACCTGCTCGGCAACAGCGATGGCAGCGGCAGCAGCCGCCGCCGCCACAGCTGCAGCGTTGCCCTTGAAGGGGTTGTTAGAGCTAAACTCCCTCCACTTGACCCCCAGGATGGTCATCATCTTTGACATGGGGATCTTAGGGTTCTTCTTGGCGATCATCGGCCTAAGAGAGAGCGTTGTGAGAGCGAAACCACATAACCAAAATTAATAAACTTTCACCTCCATCAAGAGAGCCAATCACCAGGTTCATTTGTCAATTAGCTTTCCTACCAGCTGCAGACAATTTGGCTGAACAGGCGCTGGGCATTACACATTACTTATCAGAGTCAAAGCAGGTATGAGTCAGCCCCAGAGACCGAGGCTCAGGCTGCTGCTGACACAGTGTTACATGTAACACGGGGGCTGCTGTCTCATTTATACAAAGCTGGGATGATAAAGACACAGCTGCCACAGGGGGACAGAAACAAGTAATAGTAGTCAACCCAGGCTACTGGCGTCTGTGCTAACAGACACTTAACAGGATGTCTTCTTCATTAAGGAGGAAGCAGTGCCACCAAAAAGTATCAAATCGTTTTGACATCATTATTATTATTATTAAGGTTCATTTGGTATTAATAGGTTCAATTCCTGTCAATGAAACCGTTTCATTTGCATGTGTTGTAGAATCAACCATATATGGACGTTTATTGATGTTTCTATTGTATCTAACCATCCGTTCTACTGCTTATTTGGGTCCTTGTCCCAGGGGGCAAAAGTCAAACAGAGTTGACTAGATCTCCCCTCTCTCTGTCTCTAGCCACCGCCTACAGATTAGGGACCATAATGAAGCATTTCAGTCATAACATACAATGTCTTCAAGACATCTTGGATCAGGCCTGAGGTCACCAAGCCCAAAATACACCTCACCACGAAAGCCATGAGGCACCTTAACTCAGAGCATCTCCAAGATGAACAAGCTTCTCCTCGAGTTTAGAAATATTTCACAGATAGCTACTTTCTGTCTGTCAGCTAGATGCCAGGTAGGAACTTTGCCTAGAGGCTCAGCTCTGTCATCACCACAACAGACCAGGTGGGCACCTGTATCACCACAGCTGCTCGGGATCAAGACCCTCAAGCACCTGAACTCTGTAAAAGTTAGCCAGCCAAGCCGAGGAATCCTCACTCTCCTAACCAGCCTTGTCACATGAGCTGAGCAGTTACAGTAAGCTTACCAGCAGATGTAGACACCACTGTGGGGGAGTAAAGAATAACAAGCCATAAGTCTGTGAAGGTTCTCAGTCATCCAGGTCAACGTAGTCAAAGGAGCTTGCAAAGAAAAGCGTCTGGACTTCTTTAAGTTGCTTGAAGAAGCCTCTCGGATGAGAGGTGAAACGTCTTCAAGCAACTTAAAGAAGTCCAGACGCTTTTCTTTGCAAGCTCCTTTGACAACAAGCCATAAGCACACTGTCAACATCCACATAGTTAGCAGCAGCACTTCCACTCCCATCAGATCGGCTAACGGGGATCTGACTCCACTCTGCAACTCAAACAGAAGTTAGAATCAAACGATTTCCAAACTGCACCCCTGCAGTGCAAAGTCACAGCGAGTGTGGGGAGCTAATGTCTTTTGAATACAGGCGTAATGACACGACATTTCCAGACAAACGTTCCCACAGGACGTCAGCACTCTTACTCGTCTTTTACCCTGAAAAGCGAGAGAAATTTGAATGTCGAGCACCTTTTTTCCACCTGACGACAGCTCATCAGAAGTGAGTGGTCTGAACCTATTTAACCATCCAGTAAACCTAATCTGTGGAGCCTATTGGGGAAGGTTTAGCTGTCTTGATGTCACCCACCCACCGAGAACAGAGAGCAGGCCATACCTCATGAACTGGCTGAAGGCTTTGTAGTTGGTGAGCTCCCTGTAGTCCTCTTCTGTGAAGATGTGATCGACATCCTCCAGGCCCCACTCCCTCGCCAGCTGGGCTGAGGTCTTCTGTTCTAACGGTTGCTGAGAAGAAAGCAGAGCATCAGACCGTGAACAAGGGTGGACTCGTCACTGTTGATCACTGTTGGGGTTTTTGGGAGTCAAGCGAAAACGTCTTTACCTTCGTTGTTTCCTCCTGACTGCTGTCTCGATCCCCATCGTCTTTTTTCTTTTTCTTGGTTTTCTTCTCTTTCCTTTCTTTATGTTTCTTCTTTTTCTTTTTCTCACCAGATCCATAGTCGCTGGCAATGCTGTCCGAGTTCTCGCCGTAGTCTCTTTCTCTATCCGAGTCTCTCTCTACATCACTGTCCTGTGCATGCAGCGAGAGATGAAAAACAAAAAAGGAAGAAGAGCAGTTAAGACGCTGTAATGTGGACGTCAAACTTCCAAAATCCACAGGCCGAGGAAACTCACGATCTTCTTGCGTTTTTTTGCTTTGACAGGTTTCCCTTCCTTGTCTTTCTTTTTTGTGTCCTTCTTCTTCTTCGGCCGGCCTTTCTTCCTCAACGGGACCTCTCTGTCTGATAGCTCTGCCTCTTCCTCTGAGGAGGAAGAGAGAGAAAGGGTTAAGAAAGCGTGGAAGAAAAGACAGCTATCAGAATCAGCTGAACATTAATCTTCTCAAAACGCTCCCCGACAAGCCCGCTAATCCCAGCTGAACATAATTACACATGACAAAAGCTGCACGATAGCCACACAGTGGCATCGCTGACCTCTGACCTTGTCTGAATTGTGACACATGCTAAATTAGATAGTTTGTCAGAGCGCTCTAAGTAGATTTGACAGCCAGTTGCTGCAGCCTGGGGATGTAATTGGTTTATGGCAATGCAAAGGGTGATCATTACCCTTGTTAAAAAGAAAAAGAAAAGAAAAAAAGAGCCCTGGGGGAGGAAGTGGTGGTGGTGGGGTTGTTGCTGATAATCAATGGATACATCCTGATGAGTTGAAGGAGGATTTAAATTTATAAAACTTTTATTTCAGGGAAGAAATAATCTGAAAACCTCAGACAGCTCAGAGGGGTCTGAGCCAATGTGCAGCAACTGAAACCAGCTGACATTATGTGGCATAAGACCTGAAAATGTCCAGTTATTCCCGATTGTACGTGGGAATCATCGCAGCCACGGGGGGAGAAAGCAATTTAACCTGCAGGCCGACCTGGCTTGGAAATGACAAGAGAAACACAGGAAGACGAGGGAAGATAGCAGCCCGGGCTTCACGGAGAAAGCAGCAAAGCGTTGAAGCATAACCAAAATATGGGCTGCGGTCTTCGCCAGCCGCTCGTCCCGTTTCACAGGCTGCGATTTGTCGGTTTTTATTGTCTGCCTGCCTTTGTTGGTGCGCGCTCCCCCCACCACCACCAGCAGCAGCAGCAACAGCCATCCCCTCACCTCCTCCTCACTCCCACCCCGTCCACCAGCCAACCCCACTTCCCGCGTCTGCGTGCAGCGTTCAGCCGCCGAACACACGCCGGGGGCGGCAGCGGCACGCACGCGGGGCTCGGTGATTCAGAGGCCGCCGGAGCGGTGAACTGAAACGACTTCTCTCCCGCTCAGGCCCCCTGACCACCGCTGTGACCGCTGCTGGAAACAAGGTCGCGATGGGGTTAAGGTCCTCCCGCCGGGAGGCCTCGACACTAATTTATCTGTCTCGCACTGCGTGACAGCAGGTCCACGGAGCCCTCGAGCTAATTAAGTACAAAAAAGAGCGCAGTGGGATGATTTGTGCAGGCTGCCGTCCTGACACTCGGAGCTCCGAGCTGACTTTTAACTCTGTGCTTCAGTCACATCCAAAGCAGAGCTCACAGTACAGCCCACGACGGCAGCTTTCAGCCGTGCATCTGATCTCCACTGTTGCAGTGTGGTTAACCAGCCTCCACTCTCTGCACCCTTCACTTTCACTGCCCCCCAGTGCAAGTTCACTGTCACAGAAACTTCCAGAATGTCATTTACTCAATCATCGCCTGACGCGATCGATATTTGTATGTTGTTGCTGCTGCTGCTGCTGCGAAAGGGGGCGGTTAAGAATCAGAATGAGACACAGACACACTAACACCCAGCTCCGAGGCGCCAAACATGCCCGATAATAGACGTTTAATACGGGTAACGACCGAGCAGGTCCTCCGGAGCTGAACGCAGTATAGGCACCTTTTGCAAGAAAACGAACAGCATGCGGGGCAGTGCTGTCCTGTCCTGACCTATCACAGCGACAACCAGGCAGTTTGTGCCTCTCGCCGCGATTTCACACACTCGCCCGGCTCTGTGACTGCATCGTCTCCCCAGACTGCTATCAGATTTATACATAGCCTCCGGCCAAGAGGAGAGTCCATGCTAGCGTGTGTGCCAGTCCTTCAGGGCGACCTCATTACCCCCGCAGACCTCTGCTTTTTAAAAACAATTTGCAAGTCCTGCACGTCCAAGAACCCCACCAATAAAAAAAAAAAAAACAAGGGACTATTTTTTTTTCTTTTCAACAACTTTTCACGGCTGTGAAGTGAGATTGCGACGAAGTGAGGGGGGAGGCAAAGCCACAACAGCGGTGCCAAGTTCAGTTTAAACTTTTGCTGGGGATGCTAGACGCAAAGAGGAAGTGGAGTGAGGACAAAGTGCAAAACACAGCAGAAACACATCAGTAGGTTGTGTGTGTGAGTTTGTGGCGTTTTTGTTGCAAACTGGACTTGTGTTTGCACAGCGCGCTCTCGCAGCTGCAAATATGGCACCTACAGCAACGTATAGCTGCCATAACAGGACAGCAGCCTGAGTGCGGCTGTCTTTTTTTAAGAGGAAGGAAAAAGTGTTAAAGGAGGCTTTCTTTCTTTCTTTTTTGTTGTTGTTGTTGTCTGCGCGCACTCGAGATCTCGCTGCTTTCTACTGTACCGATGTGGACCTGGATGGGATGTGTTGGAGGAGGTGGGGGGATTAAAAGAAGGAAGATCTGCGGGTTTCGGACACTTCCATCACGCGCTTTTCTATCTTATATTTGTGCCTCTAAGAAAAGCAGCAAAAAAGCGCGCGTGAGTGTGTGTATTTCTTATTTCGTGTGCGCGCTCCCGACCTGTCCGCCAGTTTCCCGTTTTTTACTGTACCTGGCGCGGCTGGTGTTGCAGTTTCCCGAGGCGCCGCCGGCGAGTTTATGTCGCTTGCGTTCTCGTCCAGGTCCCCGTCGTCGTCTTCTTCATCAAAATCTCCTCCCTCGGAATTAACCACCATGCCCTCGTCTTCCTCACAGGACCGGAGAGGAGAGGACATTATATCCCTGTCATTGGATCCGTCCTTGTATTTAAAAAAAAAAAAAAAAGAAGAAGGGGGGAAGAAAGAAGAAGGAGAAGAAGAAGAAAGGGGGAGAAAAAGCGCGTTCTTGTCCGATTATATGATATTTATTTAATATTCAAATCGGCTCAGGAAAAAGTGGGGGGCGTTTTGGAATATTTTACACCAAGGCAGAGCAACAAAGATGGCCGCCCTCTTATATTTATTTTTTAACAACCCCCCCAATAAGAAAAAAAAATCCCCTTACATAAAAAATGGCTGACTATATTATTTCAGAACGCACCCCCCTCCTCCTTTCTCTCTCTCTCTCCTTCTCTCTTTCTCCCTCCGCGCGCCCCCTCCCTCCTCAAAAACGTACACATTGTTACAAGGAGCAAAAAAAAGGGGTGTGTGACTGCATGTAAGTTACATTGTTACTTGTTTGTTTCTTTTCTCTCTGACCCCCCCCACCTCCCCTCCTCTCTTTTTTCCCTCTCTCTCGCTCTCTCTTTCTCTATCCCCCCCACCCTCCCAGCCCCTCAAGTCCGGATCAGTCACGAATCCGACAGACTTGCCTGGTGTCACTGTCACTTGCCAGATCACACGCAACAACTCTCGCTTTCTGCATTGCAGACCCCGACACAAATCTATCAAATATGGCCACCTTATATTCTCCCGAGCCCCCACCGTTGTGCTTCAAAAAAAAAAAAAAGAAAAAGAAATTATTTTGGAGCAGCAGCAGTAGGGTTGGGCACGCGCTTGTATATATACGTGTGTGTGTGTGTGTGTGTGTGTGTGTGTGTGAGCGTGTGCGTGTGTATGAGTGCTGGGGAGGGATTGAGAGAGAGGAGAGAGAGAGAGTGAGTGAGAGAGGGGGGTTGGGAAAATCTGCCGCAGCCATGCCCAGACTTACATCAGATTGTATTGCTTAAAAAATTAACTACTTGTGGTGGGGATGGAAACAGGTCGGGGTATGCAAAACCGCGTTTCCACCTCTAGAAAGCACCGCGAGAAACGGCTCCAAGTGCGCACGCCGTCTCTCGCACCGGCGTTTAAAACGGCCACGAGAGATTTTCCGAGCTCTCGCTGTAAAGTCGCGCTCTCGTTAGCGCCGAGCTGTGACAACTGGATGGCAGTAAGGCCATGGGAATGCCTAGACCCCGGCCAGCCCTCGGTAGCTGCCCGGGGGCACTTTTGTTTTGACAAAAGGAATTTTGATTTGCTTTTTTTTTTTTCGCATTCAAGCCTCACATAGAAAATCAGGGTCAGGCAGGAAACTGTGACTTCACTAAAGATTCAAATATATGGTTTAAAAAAAGAATTTAAATATATTTTTAAAAGGCGCATTATGTTTTAAAATACATGATTCCTATTTCATTTGAAAGAGATATTGAATAAATACGGAACAAATTACACATTTCTTGCAATCTCTTGTTTCCCAGTGAACCAATATCTAGTAGCAGTAGACCCTTGGTCCCTTTAATATCTCAGCACCTGTGTTCCAATAAGCTGCTCATGTCTTTACTGTTTAATTCGCTTCAGCAAACTGTAGTCGGCCCTAGAGTGTCTGAACATTTGTTCAGAGTTAGAGGGAAGAGTGTGAAATTTTATTTATAAAGTGCTAAATCACAACAACAGTAGACTCATATAAAGGTAAAGGGTTTTTATCTTTATATGAGGTAGAGGCCCTACAATAATACAGAAAAAACCTCAACAATCACACTACCCCCATGAGTAAGCACTTGGTGAGAGTGGGAAGGAAAAACTCTCTTTAACAGGAAGAAACCTCTAGCATAACCAGGCTCAGGGAGGGGCAGCCATCTGCTGCGACCACTTGGGGGTGAGAGGAGGAAGACAGGACCAAAGACACACTGTGGAAGGGTTTTATATGTAGTAACATTTACTTTTTGTATTTTCAGCCTTTATTTTGAAAGGATAGTGCAGAGATAAGGCAGGGCAAGAGTGGAGGAAATGGCCAGTGGGCAGACTCAGACTGTGCAGCTGCAGCAGCCTTTGGCATACGGGTCACCTGCTCAACCAGCCCACAGTTAAAGGGCCACCCGCCCAGTATTACCTGAAGTTTGAGCTAGCTGAGGAGGCCTTGGGGGGGTCAGGCCACACCAAAGTCAAAAGGTCTTTTACACTCCATTCAGTTTGCATGCTGAGCACATGCAAATAAAGAAATGCAAGCATTGTGAATCCAGGCTCACTGTTACCTCAGTGAACCACCTTTCTAGTCTTACTGACCACACATTGTGGTTTACACCATAAGCCACATGTACACACATCGACACACACACAGATATTCAAATAGCACCTTGCTATCTCTTAAAAAAAGGAAGAAACGTATGTTTTTAAAAGTTTTAAATCCACTTCAGCTAAAATTAAAGAAAGTTATGTCTATAAAATTATATACAGTATGTAAAGTAGTTGATGCACACAGGTATTACTACTCTATTTTTACACGCAGAGCTGTGTCATCCACTGTTGAACAACCTAAGGAAGTTTTATATGAAGATAACTGAAATGTTGCAGTGCAAGCACGCCTACATCTCCCTGAACCCCACCATGATACAACCTTCTCTAGCCCTCCTGTTGTCCCAACAGATCTGTAAGTGAATGCAGGAGGGGAAAAATGTGGAATTATAAAAGTGTCAGAAGCTGAAAGACATCCCGACCACACGGCCGACAACTCAGGCAGCGTAGCCGTTGTGACATCTCGTAAAGCCTCCGCGTCTCCAAGTTCAGCGCTCCGTCTCTATGCTATCTGTCACTCTGTCAGCTGTGGCTCCCACACCAATAACTGGGTATCGTGTAAACAAGCATTTCAGTTACGCCTCGCCTGCTCAGCACGCTCCTCCTCCTCCTCCTCCTCCTCTCTCTGCTGCTGCAACAGGTGCTCGAGCTGCTTCGGCTCAGCTCGCCCCGCGCCCACAAATGAGAGGAGAGGAATTTAATTAGTGTCTGATCCAAAGGCCACATCTGCCAAGAGAGAGACGGCGCGACGCAAGACAACATGGGTAGAGGAGACATGTCTGTGTGTGTCAGTGCAGGGAAAGTGTATCACAGTGTGTGTGACTGGAGTCCCCCCATCCACCCACCCACTAAGCCTCTGGCCACTGAGGTGTCTGCGGTTGCCAGATTGAGAGGCTGGTGATGTGGAAGCTTTGTGTGTGTGTAGCTTACATACTCTAACCCACACTACCTATGTATGTGAGTGTGTGAGTGAGGTATCTGTACTCATAAGCGTGCATGTTTCTCACTATGCTATTGCAAAAGAAAAAAAAGGGTGAAACCAGCCAGGGCTCTCATGTGCCGTAGGCCCTGACATACTGCGCTACTCTGCTGTGACTACCCGCCTTCCCCCTCCCCGCCCACCCGCCCGCCACTACCAACACTCCCCGTGTCCGTTTGGCAGGGAGACATGTCGAGGATGAGAGAGAAAAGCCTCCCCTGGGTGCTGCGCTCCAGCTAACCCAGATTTTATGCAGTGTGACACACAGAGGAAGACACCGGCTCCTGAGCTCCATTCAGAGCTGAGCTGTCTGAACTGAGGCGACCCGGGGAGCAGATAATGCTTAAATAAGAGGCGTGCAGCGGGGGCCAATCCAGCAGTGTGGGACTGAATTAGCAGCAGAAGAAGTGCTGATCAGTTGAGTTTTGGCTCAGCGTATTCCCTGACCAGTGAAACACTTGTAATAAAGTGTTAAAAAGTAAAGGTGGGACACAGTGCTTTTTGGGGTTTAATTGTGCCAGTTAATGGGCTCCAGTTGTGGCCGTGTACATTGAGAGATGATGATTTCTGGGAAAGTTTTATCAGACACATAAGAAGGAGAGGGAGAGGGTGATGAAAAACTCCTGAGCTATCCAACTATATCAAGACTGTAAAGGACATAATCAGCAAAGTTTGAGTCTCTTAACATCCACCAGATAAAGTGTGACACATCGAGGTTTAGGGTTAAGGCTTCTTTGGACAGTAAAAGAAAGTAAATCCTTTTAACTCATAAGGCATAGGTCATCATCTGTGATTATCATTCTAACCTAAACTATTAAAATGTGCCATTTTAAGTGTCCCAAGAAGCTGGGACGGGCTCCAACTACAACGCTGAATCTGATAAGCAGAAGGAGCTAAATGGATGGGTGTGTGGATAGGATGTGGTTCTCTCCAAAACACAGCACTAGGGTTAGGGATGCCATTGATAATGACTTTAACCTCACATATTAAAAGCTTTTTAATGTGGGTGAGTTCTCTGCAGATAGGTCAAAAACACAAAATAGCCTTCTTTTGCATGCTATGCGTGGAGTTTTGAAGGATAAAGAGGATACAAACCTTTAGTTACGAGTATGATGCCAGTCATCCCTCTTCTAAGGATTCAAGATACCATCAGCACAGTCAGCAGCAAGGCCAGCACTCACTGCCACTACAAAACCACCCAAGAAGATCTGTGGATTATGGCTTTAGTCCAGATATAAAAAAAACAAACTATGCACACCACCTAGATGAGGCTCTATTTTCACTCTCATTCATTTCATTCACATAGAGATGCGTCGATATACAGTGAATATATGATGGAATACTGCTGCACAAGAGTATATCTTCTACAAAATCATGCTTTTTTTTAACATCAGTAGTTACATCTGTTCCGGGTTGTTTGCTGAACAGTGTTTGTCTGATCTTATCATATCGTGTCTTAACTTGATCTTTCCTTTCTCACGAATGACTCACATAAATCTTGACTCTAAATTCTTTTTAAAGTCTTTTAAAATATTTCACAGCGATAATAATAAATAAAAATAAAAATAAAAAACGCAGGAAAACGTAGGAACTAAATAGAAAAGAAACTATTAGCCCCTCCTCCAAACTCTACTTTGAGAGAAAAGTGCAAACCAGATATTTATATTCACATGCCAACATTCCAGTTTGACATCATCTGTCTTATCCAGTGTGTAACATTTAATCTATGTGGTCATTTAGATTTAGATTTTTGGCACTTGAGAAAACTAGGTTTACTATCATAGTGTTTCTTCTTCTCTCACGCAGCTTCTCTGTCCTCTTTTTCCTGTAAGTAATTGGGTTTCATGGTTCTGTTAGGAGATGTTTGGCATGGAGGATCTTTTGCTTATTGGTTCCTCTACAGTGTGTGTAACGGTTCATTTCATTTGTAGTTATGCTGACAGCCTCTCTCTTTACTTTTATTTTGAGTCAAATTAACTTGACTGCTTTTATTTGTTCTGCAGATATTGCGACTTTATTGTTATTGTGTTGCCATAATAGTGCGGTGAAAATGATATTTTTGCGACAATCATAACCACTGTAATGACTTTAGCAGTTTCCCCCCAGGTTTTTAAATGTGGTACTTCAGAAAGGATTTTTAAGTAACAATTGGTAAGTTATACAAGTCATCTTTTCAGTGAAGCTCATGGGTTAAGCAACGCGTACAAATCAGATAGAAATCTCAGTGATTTTATCAGTGTTTTTATAGCGATGTGTCAGGAAATGAAGGGAAAATGATCCTGTAGCGGCCACTTGTGGCGACGGTGGGGACACACAGGCGAGCTTTAAAATGCCACACTCCAAATTCTCCAAACTTACCCGACAATAAAACTCTGAACACGTAATAGTTTTCGTTTTTGAAAAGTATGGGTATATGAGTTTTTAAAAGGCTTTAGCAAACAGTGCTAAAACGAGGCTAATGAAGTCTTTGATCAGTGCCAGCTGGTAGTTCCTCTTAAAATTAATAAATTTACAGACTTAAATGTTAACTTTTTATTATTATTAATATTTATCATTTAAATAATGTAAACTTAAAAAAAAAAAAATCTACCAGCATCCTAACGGACCTCCCTTTTAAGAAGAAAATAAAACTGGATCGTTTCCGGTTTCGTTGGTCCGTCGATGAAATTGCTCCGTAAGCAAATGCCGGAGGAGAAGAAGAGGGGCAGGTTATGGCCACAATGATTGAGGAAAACGGCCCTTCGACTCACGTATGTGTTTCTCGTTTTAATTTTTCAGTTTGTCTCTGGGTTGTTGGTGCCGTTTAACGTGTCAAAACTGAGACTAAAAAATAGTTAAACTGAAAAGTATTTCAACATTGTCATTGCTTCAGTTGTAGCCAATTCGTTAGTCGGTGGCTAACAAATTAGCTTGTACATCTGACCTGGTAACCTGCGTTTATTTAACTGTTTATATAACGACAGACTAGAGATTCACTATGTGTTGAGTTTCCCTCACCGAAATGCAAAGTTTGATCATTCTGTCTCAAATCATTATTTTTTCCTCGACCGTCTCAGATTTACCTAAACATTTATAGTCCAGAGTTTGGATATATATATAGTGATTGTTTTAAAATGTTAGCTTCATATATTATTTTTTTTTTCAATATATATGTTTTAAGTCCCATCCACCTACTTTCAGGCCTTTTTATAGCTCAAAACTATTAAAGGTAAAAGCCTTACATTTCCACAGGCCTTTCTTTCTTGAACAGGAACTGTAATTTGGAACAGTAAAAAAAAAAATCACATTGCAAAAATGCAGTAGTGACAGTTTCTAAATGGTATATTGATTCATTTCACAGTACTGTAACATAAAACAAGCAGAAGCAAGTAGAAAGCTTTTAAACATGAAATTCTTGGTCACAGAAATTAAGAAAATGTCATTTTCATTCAACTTTCATTCTGTGTTTAGCAAGAATAAAACTCATTTTTGCATGCAGATGAAAAGAAAAGGGACATACATTTGATGTAGCCTCCTACAAGTACTGTGCAGCTCAGATAAATTGACTAAAAATTCCCACCTTGGAGCAGAAAGTGGTCTTTCGACATACCACTATCCTGCCTCCGTGTTTAGTTTCATCTCATTGTAGTCCTGTTTGTTTAGAAACAAGCCCCCAAGGCACTTTGTTCTTATTTTGGCTTCCTGTACCACTTGGGCTCAGAAATAACAGTAAAGTTGACCCAGCTTGGACACAGTATAAATAATGTTTATCCTTTAAGAAGAAAAAATGATCACAAAAGGAAAAAAGAAAACAAAAAGAAAACAAGCACACGGCACACCGCTAAAACTTTTTGACTCACAAAATGTATGACAGTGCAAACGTACGTACAAAGTTCTACCAGGAAAAAAAGATGTCAGTACGTATTAAGAGATATGAGATTTAACAGGAGTGCATGGAATTTATTTTCTCACATTTTATCTAGCTAATACTTTTTTTGGTTTATGTGTCCCAAAAAAGATCCTGATTCCCTTTTATGGTACGAAAGACCAGTGCAAATTTCACACATTTTTCTTTAATAGTTTTTGAGATATTCGCATTCAAACACTGTCGGATTTTAAAATTTGGGGTCAAAAAACATTATGAAAGTGGGTCAATGGACAATTTTGGAGAAAAATGTATAATAAGAAGTGTTTGATATATGAAGCTAAAATTTCACAGCGGTCGTTACATGTGTCTAAACAGGGCTTCTTTCAAATAATATAATAATGGATTAATAATGTGCCAATTAGTTTGTTAAATAATAATTTAGCCCTCAGCTTAGGTTTTATTTTGCTCACTTTCCCTTATTGTCCTCACCCAGGAGCAGTCTGAAGTGTCCTCATCATCTCAGGCACGGCAGAAGCTGGAGGGGCTCCTGAACAAGAACATGAGGATCCGCATGACAGACGGACGGACTCTGGTGGGCCTTTTCCTCTGCACTGATCGGGACTGCAACGTCATCCTCGGCTCAGCTCAGGAATTCCTTAAATCCACAGGTACGCAGAGGCGACCTGAGCACAGCGTCCACTAATGCCTTTGACTCTGTATAAAAAGGCTGCTCTGTTCTTTTTCACACCTCGCACTTTTTATGGTGTTGTATTATCAAAGCATCTTTGAAGTGTCTTTCCAGGAAATATTTAAACACACAGGTGTGCTATCAAACTGTGACTTTACTCAATGCCAAACCATCTTAAAGGTTAACAATAAAGCTAAAAATAATACTGATCAGAACCAGCAGCTGTGGGAAACTCATACACGATGCTTTTGTCATTCACTTGGCAAAAAAACACACAGGGAAATGGGTAAAAGTTGTGTTGTTTGTACTGTTTTGTGGTTTATTTGCTGTGACCTGTTGTTTTGAAACTCATGGAAATGGAGCAACTTTTATCATCTTTTGATGTTACAGTTAAAAATCATTTCATATTTACATATATTAATCTGTAGTTTAGTTCCTAGATTATTGGTTTTGCTAAGAAACAAACTGTAGTGGAAGAGAAGATGATGTTAGGTGCTGAAAACATTCCACCAAATCCCAGGGCTGCTCTGTTGGAGGAGATGTGGTTACTGACGAGGCCATTCGAGTACAATGAGTTCATTCTCATGTTCAAGAAACCAGTTTGAGATGATCTGAGCTTTATGACATGATGGTTGGACTGGGGTTATAAAGGGGTGGGCATAGTCAAATACCCCAGTTAGGCTGCAGGTATTTAGACTATGCTATGTTGGTAGCCAGTGATACATGGCAGGGTAGCTCTTTAAACTAAACTCTGTCCCAACCGTCTGAATGTCACAGTATAAAATGAGACTGTTTCTTTTGTTGTTATTGGGCAAAGCCTTGCTGTTCTTTCTGTATGTGCTGTTCATTCAAATATGCTCTTCTGCGTACGTTGCTTGTAATGAGTTATTGTTGCCTTCCTATCAGCTTGGATATTTTCACTTTGTCAGAAATTTCTCTATGAACCACACAGATGGTCGTGTGGGAAAATTTCAGAAATATTCAGACTAGTAGAGCCCCTTAAATCACCTTTCTTCCTCATTCTGTTTACATAACTACATGTCTAAATGCACTGATTTGCTGCCATGTGATTGGCCGACTTGGTATTTACATTAACGTGCAGGTGTGCTTAATAAGGTATCACACAGTAAGTCTGACCTGTTGTCTCGTTTTCTTTTCAGACACATTCTCCCAGAGCGAACCCAGAGTCCTGGGCCTGGCCATGATTCCCGGCCACCACGTGGTGTCCATCGAGGTGGAGGCAGACAGCCTGGACGACACACAGGGATTCGGAGCTAACCACTGACGGAGCTCCGTCTGTTTGGACAGCATTCATGTGACTGAGTCCTGCCGAGCCAGACTCAAGACGTGGTCGATCCCAGGAGAAGGGACGACGTCAGTCTCTCAGACTCTTTGGACGCAGACCTTCTGTGTCGATGTCGTGGATTCAGTCAGTCCCTCGGCGACTGATGAAAGAGTGCGTTTGCGTCAACTGCTGCACAATGCAGCGAGTGTAGAAATGGTGTGGGCGTGCATGAGGTGTGAGTAAACGAGAGCTTACTTGTATGTCTCAGTGTCTGCAGTGCCCGTCTTTATTACAGTGTGTTTTAAAATAAATCACCCTATTTGAGACTTTGTTGCCGTCCTCGCCTCGCTTTAAAACACAGCAAAACAAAATGAGCAAAAATGCGTTTGTTTCAATATTTTAATACACTTGAGCTTGTCAGCTGACTCAGTTTGGCAACAGGAAAAAAAAGCCTCCAACAAAAGAAACCCAGAAACAAAACCATCCCACTCAGAGTTAAATACAAAGAGAGCCTGTCACATTTTGTTCACACAATCAAGCAGTAGAAGCTGGTTACAGTCAGTGTGTCCTCAAGTTATTAAAGACAAAATAACTTAATTTGTGCTAAAAAATAAAGTCTTTAAAAACATCATCTCGGTTCACCTGTGTGGCCCGTGTGGCTGCAAGAACCTCATTTATAAACTGTATGAAGTTCGTATGTGTCAGTGCGACCCATTGGATAAATATTATCCAAACATGCTGCTTGTGAAGTAGATATGGTGTACCTCGGGAAAAATAAAGCAGCAGCTCAGACACGCTTCAGTAAGACCTATTTATAAATGAGGTTCTCGGATAGCCACTGAAGACACACGGGAGTGTGTGGAAGGCTTTTCAAAGGCCTACAGTAACATTTCAGGAGTGCAGGAGGAGGGAAGTGGCCTTTTCGAACAAAGTAAAAGTGCAAGCTTTCGAAACGTTTCCTTGAAAGGAGGAGGGAAGAAACAGAGATACTCTAAATGTCAATGCAGTCATTTGCGGCTGTTTTTCTAAACTTTTTTTTCACTTATTTTGTGCACTTACATCCATAATGTCTGCCCCTGGATATAAATGAACATCTCCAAACCAAAATTCACACAGAATTATTCCAATTAGCTATCAGGAGGCGCTGATTTAAATTTAAAAATATACATGTATACATCACAGAGCACCTACACTGACTTCAGATCCATAGGATATTGAAATTCTTACACCTACAGGTTTCCTGTAGCGGTGCTCGAGTTTCACCATAAATATAGCTCAACAGCCACAGGTCTAATGATAAATATAAAAATCCTGCTTCTCTAGTGTAGAGACGTCTCGACATGGTAAAAAATAGAGACTGAAATCAGTAGACCTTTAAAGAATACTGCAAGCAAACGGACAGACGTACAGATTTTCAAGCAAAGAGTCACGGCACTAAAAATAAAAAGGAGGCGCCGAGTAGCGCTTCAAAGAATGGCACAAAGAAAGAATAAGAGCGGACACTGCTTCCAGCTGTCACACATTTCCTACGGAGCTCGTCTGTAGACTTCATTTTCTTCAAGCACAACGTAATCTATGAGTAACCACAGGTAGGTCCTTTGATTTTGTGGTAAAAAGTCCAAAATAACAAAAGAAAGTTTGCGAAAACCTGCGTCCAGGCTGACGCAGAGCTTTTGAGGAAGACTCGTCCTCCAAAATCCCCCGAAGGTTTTTTCCAAAGTATCCAATCCACCTAAAAACGACACTACCCCCCTCCCCGCCCGTGTGTTCGTCAAGTCCTGCTCTCTAGTTGTACTGGAACTTGAAGTGGAAGCTGCCGCCAGATTCAAAGGGGTTGAAGTGAAAAGGCCAGCCCTGCTGACCTCCGCCTCCACCTTGCTGGCTTTCTGGGTCCAGCGGATCCTCGCCCGCATCAAACTTCTGTCTCATTTCTAGAAAAAAAAAAGTAATAGAGAACAGGATCGTTAACATTTTAGTAAACGATCAACTAGTTTGGACTTGGTTTGACAAACATGCATTTTCTTCTGCTTTTACAATTCAATTTTTTACAGGACCTGTGATGACGGTGAACTTGAACTTAGATGCTAAGCTGCTAACCACTGGACCACTGTGCTGCCCCCTACTGTCACAATACCAAAATGACATCAGTCTATTCATCAGACTAAACCTGACAGTCAGTAAATGTTTGTTCTTTGACTGCAGAGCTGCAGTTTTAACGTCTGCTGAGCAACATTTTTTGGTCTGTTTTGTGAAAAGAAGAACAAAGCCGCTCGTTTCTTTCACATGAATGTTCTCATAGCTCAGCTTAACTTCACCGCACTTCATTTCTGAGAAAGCCAAACTTTCTAAATTAGCCCAACTAATTTTAATGCTTGTGTTCTGGACTGTAATACATGCTGCTCACCATGCATTGCTATTGGAGTTTTCGGAGACTTTTCAAGTCTATTATAAGTGGAAGAAAATGAATAGATGGATGTTTATGGAGACTAGTAAAGTATGTCTAAAATCCTGGAAATTCTTTCAAATCAGATATTGGTGGTGTGGAAATGTGGCTGTAAATAGTTGTTTTCAGAGAGATCAGGGAAAAGACTAAATATCAAGGCTGGCTGCTGACCTGGATCAGTAAGGACCTCTTTGGCCGATGCGATGTCAATAAACTTCTTTTCTGCTTCTTTCTTCTCGGCCTCAGACTGGAAGTTGTCAGGGTGCCACTGCTGTGCCAGCTTCCTGTACGCCTTGGTGATCTCCTGCTTGTTGGCATTCCTGAGGAAGTTTCTGAGCGTTAGCGGGCCCTCTTATAAAAGTGACGGGCGTTGACTTTGGCATCAGAAAAATAAAGTAAACGTGTAGTGTTTATGTTGAAGTTGGCTGGACTGGTTACCTGCTGACACCGAGGATTTTATAGTAGTCCCTCTTACGAGACTGCTTGAGCAGCCTCTGGGCTCGGTCCAGCCCCTCTTTGATATCGTTGCTGTCGCCGTCGAACTCTCTCGCCTCCTGGTAGTCCTCCACAGCTGCACGACACACAAGGGATTTACAGATTACTCCTAAACACCACATATCTGAGGCTAATTATGTAATATTGTTTTACTTTAATCATCAATTATCAATAAAAATCTTCTGATACTGCGTGTGCAGTTCTGAGATGGAAGCTGTGTCTATGGTTACGATAGGCTCATGACATCATGACAGGACATAAGCATGGGATGAGTTGAGTTGCATTCATTGAGAAGACTGTGTCACCTTTCTCGTAGTCCTGGTTGAGGATATAGGCCTCTGCTCTGTCTCTGAGGACGTTGGCGTTGCGGGGGTCTCTCTGGTGGGCCTCCGAACACACGTCTATCGCCTCGGGCGCTGATTTAATCTGGAAATGATATGAAGCAAAAGATGAATGATTACAAACTAAGACTGAACTCTATTGAGAACTAGGACAGTGCGTTTGCAAGGGAATGACGATTTATTTAGAGGTTCCACATCTTCTGGGGGATGTGAGAGGAGAAAAATGAGCATCGCTTCGTGAGAAAAGCTGCCGTCACTCTCCCACCTTCACAAGACAGAAGCAGATCCTCTCTTTGGCCAGGTTGGTGTAGTACGGGACATTAGGCTCCGTCTGCATTACTGATTCATACTTTTCTATGGCTTCTTGATGCCTAATGGGAAGAGAGAAACACAGTTAAAGGTCAAAGCACTTAACATGCTGTGGCACTGAAGCAGTTCACAGTTTACATGCTGCAAATGTACAGATGAGTTAATTATTATCCCACCTATGAAAAAAAAAATAATTCCCAAGTGCCGTTAAAGGCTACGTACAGACGTACACGGGTATTTTTGAAAACGGAGATTTTCCGTTTTCGTTTTAAAAAATAATCCCGTCCACACGTAAAGGCAGAAATGAAGGAAAACGCTGCAAGAAACATGCCAAAGCAACAGGTGGCGATATATTCCTAACCGTGTAGACATGTTGGCCAATCAGAAGTCTAGAAGCCTCGGTGGGAAATAGTAAACAAAGCTGGAGCATAGAAGCAGAACCGAGTCGTATGTGTGGAGGGACAGTAACTGTGTGTGTATATGTAAGCATTTAAACACTGCAGAGAGTAAAATTAACAGTAACAGTATTGTAGAAATTCATTTCACCGAAACAATAACGTGGCGCACAGTGTGACGTCAAAAAATGCGCACATCTTTGACGCTGCGTTTTCTGCGTTTTCTCCGTTTTTCTTGTCCACACGTAAATGCAAAAACGGAGTTTTCAAAAGTATCCACCCTGGCCGGAGTTTTTAAAAATCTCAGTTTTCAGTGACCGAAAACGCCGTTTACGTGTGGACGAAAGGTGCAAATGCATAGAAAAATCTGCGTTTTCAAAAATACCCGGGTACGTGTGGACGTAGCCAAAGAGAGCAAGGACTTTCAAACACAGCATTTCCAAACATGCTTGTTTTATTTTGGATGCTTACATTATTTTACTTTGAGCACAGAAACACAAATATGTCATAAAAACTACCTGCATCAACATTATTAGCCCCCCTGCTGCTAATAGTCTGTTCTCTTTGCTGGTTAACAGCCTGCAACTGTTTCTTCTAGTTCTCAATAAGGCTCTCACGTGTGTCATGAGGAATCACAACTCACTTTTCTTTGATGAATCTCCAGCACCTCCAGATTTTTTAAGTCAGGGCTTTGGCCCAGGCCATTCAGGGACATTCACTTTGGTCTTCTGGAGCTTGTTCTTAACCCTGAGTTTTAGGTCGTTGTCATGTTGTTCTGGGGTCTTCTTAGTTTTCTTTCTCTTCCTCCCTCTTCCAGGCTTGTTCTGCACTGTGTGGCTCTCTTTGGATTTTTAAATGATGCTTCTCGCTCCAGTTTTTAACACTTGGAAAACGCTGTGATATGTTTGTATATCACCTCCTGCAACGTGAGCATCAGCCATTCTTTTTCTCAAGTCTAAACTGTCTTCTTTTGTCTTTGACCAGCTGTCTTCTCATTGACAGCTCAAACTCTTGCTGAAGTTTTTTGCTGTGTGCAAGTTGGACGATAACCCTCAGTTTTAACTTTAACTTACAAGCTGAGCATTACAAGTTACAGCAAATCATTGCACAGCAGTGGTTTGTGGTTTTTTAGCGGGCTAATAATACTGACTCTGGTGTTTTTTCTTCTTTTATGAAATTATTCTGTTACTGTGTGCAAATATTTATAATTTATGCTTTTTAAAGAAAATGCTGTGTTGAAAATCCCTTGCTCTGTTAAAAAAAAAAAAAAGACTTGGGGAAAATTTTCATAGCTGTGCTAATAATTATGTTCTCATTTGTATATGTTACACTGTCAGAGGCTGAGACTATAGCTGCCCTCTGAAACTCTCATTTGCATGCAGGTGGAAGCGAAGTGCCTCAGCCCAACAGAAATACCCACCTGCCCTCCTCAATCAGCTCTTCTGCCGAGTCCAGCTGCTTGCTGAGCTTCTTCACCTGCTTGTAGTGGCTGAAGCACTCCTTGTCGTCCTGGTCGAGTTTCAGACACTCTCTGACGTTGCTGCGTGTGAATAGATGGAAAAAGTGAGACTTCATTTGCGTGGCTGAGCAAGCCAGACCTATTTGTTTATTCCAGGAACGACGCTCACTTGAGTGACTCGTGGTGGTCGCCGAGGCTGTAGTGCAGCTTGCTGAGCTTCAGAAAGGCGGCGCGGTTGTCGTTGCGAAGCCGCGTCGTCGGCGTGAGATCCTGGATGGCTTTCTGTGGATCTCCCATCCGGATGTAGCACTCTGCGCGGAGCTCCCGAGACTCCGGATCCCAAGGAGAGATCTAGAGGAAGACGGAAACTTTTTATAAATGAGCAATCAGCTCAAAGATCATGTTGATTCCTTTAATAACTAAAATGCTGAGGCATTAAAATCAGATTTGAAATCACACTTTAAAGCAGTTGGTATTGGTAAGATTGTAAATGAACAATAAAATTAACCAACAAGACCCCTACTTCTATAACTCTCTCCAGCAGAGCGATCGTTGTGCTGTAGTCCCCTTGGTGGTACGCAGCCTGGGCCTCCTCCTGCAGCTCCTCCAGCTCGTTCGCCTTCATCAGCTGGTTCTGAGCTTCCTCGTTGTCTGAGGACCGCTGCAGCTGGAACAGCAGGTACATATTATTGTGGCAAACATACGTGGGAGAGTGATTTAGGACTGCAAAAGCAGCACGTTATAAAACCTACCACTGCCTCAAAGTCCTCCCGAGCCTCCTGCGTGCTGCCCTGCTTCAACAGGATGTTCCCTCTCTGCAAGCGGGCCTGAAAAATACAAACAGATGAAAAGATAGGATGACGAAGACTTGGAAGAGGGCAGAAGAAATGGAATATGATAGAAGACATTAAGAAAGGCTAGTGAGTGACCTACAGCCAAGAAATCGGGCTTGAGTTGGATAGCCTTGGTCAGATCTGGCAGGGCAGATTTGGACTTTCCCATGGCCAGAAACACTGCAGCTCGCTTGTAGAAGGTCAGGTAATTCTTAGAGTCACCCTCTGGAAAATGCATCATCACAATTTATTCATTTTTATTTTAACAAAAGCAACAAACACAAGCTTTGAACCTCTAAACTCTTTTACTGCACAATAACACACCTTTCTCGACTGTATAGATAAGCACCGACTGTGTAGACTGAAAATGTCAGCCAGTGGCAAGAACGTGTTTGCGTGTGTGTAACCTTACCCACAGCAGAGTGGTAGTGGGACAGGGCTTCAGCCAGCTGACCAGCTGCCAAAAGTTTGCGGCCCATCTCCAAGTGGTGCTCAATCTCAGCCTGAGTTGCCCCAAAGACACCTGTAACATAAAACTGGGCTTGAGCCTCGCTGGAGACACTGAAGAGGGACAACTTTATAGAAGGAAACCACAGTGTAGCCCAATTTTCTTCGTGTGTTTGGCTTTTGTTCCCACTTGCACCTCTCTTCTGATGACAGAGGCTGCACAAGCTCAGAAAAAGATTCAAAACGCACAATCGAGCTGCAGCACCCGACCAACAACCTAACTTGTCTCCGAACTTCTCAGTCTGACCTTTCCCTCTGATGTACTCATTTCCAATCTTTTCCATCCTCTCATGAAACTCTTAACATCTCTTAACGTCTCCTGTCTTTATACCAGAGCGATCATCTCAGCAGGTCTCCCTACTATCTTCTAAACCATGTCTTTCACTTGAACCGCTTTCCTTTTTCACTCATCTTCACCCACTCCCCTCCCTCTCCCTTATTCACCTCTTATGCACTTTTATGCTAAATATTGCACAAGTCATATTATCAAAATATACTTTAACTACCTAAAGTGAAAGTACTCATTACACAGAATGGCACTTTTCAGAATCATACACATTATATTAGTGGATCATTGCAGTTGAGGACTGTTTTACATCCTTCTACATTGCTTATAGGCATTGATCTATAATAATGCAGTTAATCTGCAAATGAATAAGCGACTAAAGTCTTAAAATCTCCATCTGCAAATATAGCGGAATAGAAGCAGAAGGTAGAGAAATACTTAAATACAGTACAATTACTGTGTATTAAACCTCAACTTTAGTAGTAAAGTAGGCAGTTAAGTGTAGAGCTGAAAGTATTTTAGCGCTGGCGAGGAATGAGGGAGGGGTGAAACTAAAGAAAACCGATATAATGAAAAGTGGAGTATTACTGCAAGACGAAACCTTATACAATCAGTGTTTTTAAAATAATGATTTGACACACATAAATGTAACTGAACTATAATAGCACAGGCCTGACACAGGTAAAAGCAGGTGGTGCTGGGTCTGTAAGTCCTCATTACGCCCCTGGTTGTAAGGATACTGCCCTTGGAAACATCTTTTAAAGCCTTCATGTCTTTTACAGATTAATAGCCGGTATCTTTAAATCAGAGCAACGATATAGTAATTACTTTTTTGTATTAGTATTTTAAGAGCAGTTTCGGGGTCAGTAATAAGCCGGCTTGATGAATTTTTAGCAGCTAAAGACGACAAACGAGTGAGTAAGCAGGCTGTTTTTTGTTTTCTTTTAACGTGAAGTGGGTCTTACCGTCCAGCTGGATGTCCAGGATGACACACAGCAGTGACAGGGAGCACAGGACCCCGCTGAGTCCGGCCCGCCGACACGGCTCCATCTCTTCCCGGATTCACGCTTTAACACCGGAACCAGCCAACTTCACAGCTCTGCGTCCGCTTCGACTGAAAGCGCCGGTCTGTTTCATTGAAATCTGCCTGTTATTTATTACACCCTCATGGGTCTTCCCTCTCCGCGGAGCAGCTACGACGGTGTATTTACAGTCCCAATCGGACAGTATTCCGTGTGGAAATGAGTCGTGTTGCTGAAAGGTTCCTCCCCTCACAAAAGAACTAGCAGCTTGAATTCACTACCCCGCCTGAATTAATTATTTTCTAGACTCGTTTTAAAGTTAAAACGACTAGTCTGTTGCTGAAGCCGAACAGCTGACCGTCCTTACACTTTGTAAACGAAACCTTGCCCCTCTGCCAGAGCCGTCCCCGCCCTATCTGCTCTACTTTTCCGTGGTTGGTCCGCGAGGTGCACATCCGCGTTCGTCCAGAAACGTGGGCTGCTCTCATTGGACAAGCTATTTTAACAGTGACGCTCCCACCATGTCCCTGCATGGGCCCGGCAGCCTGCACACTGCGGCCAAACGTCACCACGGGGTATGTAATTAACAGTGGTAACACATGACGACGTGTTATGCAATGTAAAACAACCTGCTGAACAGGCCCAGTCTGTGTTTTTACCTCAAAGAATGCGAAATGCGACGAAATGCGACGAATGCGAAAACCGTAATCATCATCCTGTCCTAATAATAATATTGATAACAATAATAATAATAATAATTGATCATGATAAATCATCCTTCCTTTTAGTTCTCTGCAGGTCTATAAAGTTTTGTCATTTAATAACTTAATTTAAAATAATCCTGAATCTTCATTTTTGAAGTGATTTGCACTCACTGGCTCACTCACTTCATAGTTATACCGTGTGGTACAAGGTCGGACATCTTTTTGCCTTTTAAGAGTGAGATCGACCTTAATTCATCATAGTACGGATTGAACAAGGCGCAGGGAGCATTCCTAAGAGATTTTGCTTCATACTGACATGACATCACGCATGATGTGAATCTTCTCTTCCATCCCAAAGGTGCTCTATTAGTTTGAGATGGGGTGACTGTGGAGGCCATTTCAGTAAAGTGAACTCATTGTCATGTTTAACATGAGATGATTGGGCTGTGTGACATGACACGCTATTGTTGTCAGCAACAATAATCAGGTAGCCTGTGCCATACAAATGAAGCTAAGGTGTCTAAATGGCCTAAAGCATGCTAAGAAAATATCACACACCATTACATCACCAGCAGCAGGACAACCAGTGATACAAAGCAGGATGGATCAATGCTTTCACGTTGTGTACTCCTAATCCCTACCACTGTAGCTGTTGAAGCAAATTGAGAATCATCAGTACAATCATCTGTTGTCAAGTTTTGTTGTCCGTGCGTAGCCTCAACATCATGTTAGCTGACATGAGTGTCACCCATTAAGGTCCTCTGCTGCTGCAGCCCATCTGCTTCAATGCTCGACAGTGTTGGTCAAGTTACTTGAAAAAAGTAATCAGTAACTAATTACTGATTACCTTCTCCCAAAAGTAATCCAGTTACTTTACTGATTACCTATTTTCAAAAGTAATTAATTACTTAGTTACTTAGTTACTTTTTAAAAACACAATTTACAACCTGAATAGGTGATAAAGCGATAGATTTTTCAGCCCAATTCTACTTTTTCTGCATAATCCATCATACAAAATGTAATCAAATGGAAAAGTCTGTTTTTTTAAACTTGTTTTATCAGTTTTAATCTTTTAACTTTATGCATCAAGTAAAAATTTAATTATATGCACCATTCTCTGACTTGAAGAAATTAGTTTAACATTTAAACCTATTTTCTGCACATTCCAGCACATAAAATATTTTTTTGTGTTTACACTCAGTCTTTCAAATAGATGCAAGTAAAACACAGCAGAAAATAAATAAAATCAAAGACTCAGCGGTCCTGTTGCTCTATTTTTACCTGTAAAGCAGGAGTGGGGTAGGCGGAGGTTTACCCTGGTGCAGGTGTGCCGCAGCGGTTAGTGGAAGAATCCACGAGTTTCTCTGTGAATTTCCCATTATGTCGTAGCGCACTCGGGGTTTGTTTAGGGTTTTTTTCGCTGTAAAAAGACGTTTTCTTCCCACGCACAACGGACACTAATGTTTTTGTCACTTTTTATGGAATCAAACTCAAAGTAAGGTCAGTACTTCCACGCTTTAAACGCTGCACGCTCATACTCTCTCCCGCACTCGATATATTATCCATTGTTGATCTGCACACAGCTGTTGTCATGAACGTTGCACTCGCTTACGTCACTGTCATGAGACATTCTCGCAAAAAAATCACAGTTTTAGTAACGCAGCGTTCCTACGGGAAAGTAACGGTAATCTAATTACCGTTTTTGCAATAGTAATCCCTTACTTTACTCGTTACTTAAAAAAGTAATCAGATTACAGTAACGCGTTACAAGTAACGCGTTACTGCCCACCTCTGATGCTCGATATGTTGGGCATTCAGAGACTTGGTTGTAACGAGTGGTTATTTGAGTAACTGTTGCCTTCCTATCATCTGAAAACAGTCAGGACATTCTAATCTGACCTTTGACATCAGCAAGACATTTTCTCGCATCTGGATATTTTCTCTTTTTCAGACTGTTTCACTGTAAACCCTACAAAGGATTGTGATCTGTCGCAGTAGATCAGCATTTTTCAGCCCGTCTGGCACTCAAAGTCACTTAAATCAAATTTCTTCCCCATTCTGACGCCGAGGTTAAGCTTCAGCAGATAATTGCACTATCGAGCATTTTAACAGTCTTAGTAAGAAGCTGGGCAGCCATGTTTCACCAAAACAGCTTGAGTTCACCTTGAACCGGTGGACACACACACACCAACTCACATAAGATGTGTTCTCCTCTTGTGTTTTGTTAACAAACTGAACAAGAAGTTGCTGAGCTGAGACCTGGTGCTATCAAAGGCACACAAGTCACATGATTTTCAATCATTCGGTGGTCGATGTGTCCTGTGAATGGAGTCACTGTCCTCCTGGTTGAGACCGCTTCCACCTGCATACATTTACCACGGGATAAGGTGACCACCCAGTGACTCTTCCCTATCATCTTTATTTAATAATCATGTGAGTTGCCGTCACACACTGTTTACGGTGCTGCTTCCCGCCACTTTAATGACACTTCATAAATAAGTTGTACAAAATACAGTCTTTATTTGACACATAAAGACATTTGAATTTGCTGCTTTTAGCACCAAATTTAAATAGTAAAAATGTGTAATTTGATGAAAATATAACATTTACAATCAGTCTTTACTCTGAACACAGACACTGAACAGGTTGTTGATGATTTCCCACAATATTTTACCCAAATCATGTCCTGATGACCTGTAATCATGCGCCTGGCTGATGGTTTTTTAATTTTAATTTTATTTTTTATTAAAAAAAGGAAGAATACAGCCACCACTGTTTTTGTCTGTGGTAAGTAAAACTGGAATGTTCGATGTAAAACATTTAAATTTGTACATTTGCTTACCCCCCCAAAACAACAACAAAAACCCAAAAACAAACAAACAGGCAAAATACAATCAAAACAAAGACAACCTGCCCTCCAGCGCCTCTTGCAGGTGTCGCCTACAAAACTGTACAAAACAACACATCCAAACAATCATCACACTTTTGACCTTCCCCTTACAAATGTGATTGAATTAATTGGAAAATAAGTGACAATATCAGAGAAATATAAATATTAATCATTGAGAGCGCACAGTGAGTTTGTGCAGTGACGCTGATGTTTTGTCAAGCTTTTTGCAATCATTTTATCCATGTTATTTCTACAGAACATACATTTGTATATAACATATACAGCTGAAATACTCCCAACAGTGAACATCTGATGCACTGCAAGTGTTTCCACAGTGATGAAATGGCACAATGTGTTAGTTAGACCAGCCAAAAGTGTAGGGATGAATAAGTCCACAAAGCTGAGTTTCCAAATCCTGCTCAGACGTAAGCGTTTCTCCCATAAGTACTGGCGGCCAGGCTTCTGGTTGGTGCTGGTCCAGAATACACAGTTCCCCTTGCATGAGGTAGAGGGCTGCAGAGAAAGAAAACGTCAGGATCAGATGGTGGAAATACAAATCACCCCAAGCATGCTGCACATCATATACTCAGAGTCTCAGCAAGAAAATTAAAATTTTTAGAATAGTGTTAGAATAAGTTATCCTTGTAGTGGCAGTGCACCTATCAGAAGTGAATATAAGAAGGCTATGGTCAGTGTAAAGTGAGTAAAATTCTTGTGAATAATCTAGTTACTACTTTTTTTGACCACCGGGGGGAGCCAATTTTCTAATCAAGGACATGAGCACTTGCCACTAGGCAGCCATCTTGGTAATGTGTTTGCATTGTTTCTTTTTAAAGCACAGTTTAGATCTACTTTAATTCTTATGATTACCTGGATAGAAAAATAAATCACTAATCTGATTTAAAAAGTTTACAATTTTACCGACTTTCTAATAAAATAAGGTTTTAATAAAGATGTGTGTGGGTTTTTGTTTCTGTTTCTGCCAAAGATTTCAATTCTTTTTCAAATCTTTGATTGCTACGTCTCCGTTATTCACTTTGAGCAGTCTGAGACCTGCTCAGGAGCTTCCAAACAGAGATCTCTCCACAGACAAATTTAAAATCTTTTCTATGCCGTGTTTTATGATGTCCCTGTAATGAAGGTTGGTCAAAAAATTTTCATACAATTTTCATTTGTTCTTTTGCCTATGTTTACCATTGAGACAGGTAATTACCAAATAAACTATAAACCTACTATAAGCCCCTTAAACCTGCCATTTAGCACAGTCGAGACAAAGACACCTGGATGGGTGGGAACTATTGACACTTTGAGATAAGTTCATGTTGCCACAGTGAGTCGCTAGAGAGCCATCCGTCTCCCTTTGTATCACATTAATAACAGAACATTCAGCACAATTTTAATTAAACCAGAACATGTTTTATGGCCGGGCCAGATTGCACCTGTAGACTCTGAGAATTTCCTCCAGCTCTGTACATCAAAAAGAGATCAAACTCACTATTTTTCCTCTGTGCCCAATTTGCAGGAGCAGGTGAGAACGGCTCCTCCAGCGATGGCGAGCACAGCAGAGCACCAGCCGATGTAAAGCCCTTCTCCTATCTCATACCTGTGACACACAGCAAAATTATAGGCTGCCAGCACTGCACTTTAGGCCTGTTTATCTCACACCACTAACAGCAACTTACTTTGTGCCAGGGTAGTAGGGATCAAAGAAATTCTGAGTGATATTGAAAGCATACCAGGACACTGCAACCATAGTGCACAGACCTTTTGATAGAAAAAAACGGACAACAACAACAGGGAGTCTTTAGTGAGCAATAAAACAGTGACGGGTCAGAGTTTAACTCTGATCCAAAGTATTGAAGTAAACAAGAACAAAAATAGGTAGGACTGATCTAAAAGAGCGGTAGGGCATTATCACGATTCATCAGCATGCTGGGGAGGTTTCTTTATCTTCTTTAAGGGGTAGTGTAATAGGAGGTCAATATTGTTATCTGAATAGCCAGGAAGAACAGACTGTATTTTCTATGTTTTTGTTACCTTGAAGCAAAAAAAGTACTCCAGCAGTGCCTGCGATCCTCCCTTTGAGAACATAGTTTTCTCCTCCCGCTTTAGAGCACTGTATCCCGATCAGCGAGCCCAGCAGTCCAAATGAGCCAAACACTATCGAGGCAATCATCAAGGCACGAGACGCTTGGATGTAACCTGGAAACAGTGCATAGATACACAAAACCACTAATTCTAGCAGATTTTTCAAAGATGAATTGATGATTTAATGTGTACCCACAGTACAACAAAAGATAGGACATCTAAGCTCTTCAAGTTATCCTTTTAATACATTTCTTATGACAGAAACCCTCCTCCAGACAAAGCAACATAAACATTTGATGGAATCCAACTTTCCCAAACCTTATGATATTATTAAGAAGTAAAAAATTTTGTCAGCATACCATTCAAAGCGAGCAGGGAAGGGAAGTCCCTGCAGTTACTGACCCCGGTTGAATCTGTCGCGCAGGACATCCACAGGTTTTCATAGATTGTAGAGGTGGTGATGACATTTCCGTCAACAGTGGAGGTCCTCCAGTAACGGTTTGGAAGCGCAACCCCCACCATTATCCATCCGATGAACCCCAAAATCAAACCCACCACTTCCACGATTGGATCCATGACTTCTCCTCGGCCCAACTGTCAGTGACGACAGACTGAAGTTTTTGAATTTAATAAAAGTTTTTTTTTTATGACGATAAAAACATCGGATTTGGGTGAATGTGTGTGTGTGATGTGTGTCCGCTCCGCCACTGAGAGATGTGTCCAGTTCAAGAGATAAGTATAATCAGTTATATGACTCACTTGCAGTCTCTCCTCCCCCTACACACTCTCTCTCTCACACATGCACACACATGTACTCTATCCTCTTTTTTTTTTTTTTGCATTTTACACCCCTGAAACTGAACAGGTGTTTATCGGTTCACTTTCAGGGTCCAATGGTCATCTGGTACACTTAATGACGCCGTGACTCTGTATGCATTTCTGGTTATGTTTATGAAAAATACTCAAACATATAAAATTCTCCCATTCTCTCAAAATAAACGATCACACTATTTGTCATTTAATAACTTTTAAAGGATATCATTGCTTAAAAAAAACAACTATTTTTTTTGTAATCACTATTCACTATAACACTTCAAAACTCATATCGAAACATATACAAATATATTTCTGTAAATTATGCTCCACCGCATAGGTTTTATTGTTTCGGTTTGCATATCTCAAGGCCAGAAGACTCAAGTTAACAATTTCTTTGTCACACCCTGTGCTTGGGAAACATCAATATTTAACAGGTTCAATTTAATGTCACAAACACCAACCAGAGACCAAGGTCTAACGCTGCCCAGTTCATCCCGTAGTTTCTCACTTTGTTTCATGCCATTAATAATCCTCCTGATAGCTTTTAGGTCAGCGTTGACAAATCCAGGGCTCTCTGAGTTTACCTCACTGATAATTTGAAGATAAATCTTAACCTGCATTTCACACCAAGCCGTCAAGTCGGTAGAGGTGAGGAGATTTATAAACCAGCGAATGTGTTTGTTTAAAGGTCAGCCTCCAAAAATAGTTCACCAACAATAAGCCAGACTCAAGTTGCTGGTGACCCGAGTGTTTGTAAGGGAAAGTTCGACTTGTGGAAATGAAAAAGACACAAAGGTTGTTAATTGTAACAAAAATTCAAATGTTTAGCATTTATTTTATCCAATGACAAAGAAACTAATAACTAAAAACTCACAAAATGCTTAAATAAATCGATTAAATATAATGAGCACATTTTCAGTGATATAATCAAAGAGGGGTATGCTCTTTATGTTTCATCAGATAGATTATTAAACTGCTCAAATGGCATGTAAATACTGAAGGTAAGTAACATAGTTTGGCAACATTACTGAGTGAACTGGGAGACCATGAAACATTTTGCGCTGATAAAAAAAACTACAAATGTTCAAAGGCTCCTTTTGAAAATGACTTCTTATTATCATTACTGTTTCAAATTTATTGTGGTTTGTTAGTCACCACAACTGTAACTGTAATTTGTGTTCTTTGCAAATGTGAACAAACTGAAGAACATGGTTAACATGGCTGCCTCATAAATATTAGCATACTAGCATCGTCATTGTGGTCAGAATCAGAATCAGAAAGGGTTTTATTGCCAAATGTTGAGCAGGTTTACAACATTAGGAAATTGCTGAGGTACTTAGTGCAAACATACTGTCATATAACGCTTAAATAGACATGAAAATAAAAATAAGAATAAGAATTAAAAGTGCTAAGTAGATAGATACATGAGATATACATGAGTGCAGGTGGTGATCAGTGCCAAACATGGGATGATGCAGTGAACACAGTGTAGGGTCATGTGTTAGTGGTGGGAACAATCATATGGTTATTGTTCATGAGTCCGACAGCAGAGGGGAAGAAACTGTTCTTATGGCGAGAGGTTCTGGTGCGAATGGACCGAAGCCTCCTGCCTGAGGGGAGCAGGTCAAACAGACTGTGTCCAGGGTGAGAAGGGTCAGCTGAGATCCGAGCTGGACGCCCCAGTGTCCTGGAGGTGTACAGGTCCTGCAGAGATGGGAGTCTGCAGCCAATCACCTTCTCAGCAGAGCGCACAACACGCTGCAGTCTCTGTTTATCCCTGATAGTGGCTCCAGCGTACCACACGGTGATGGAGGAGGTGAGGATGGACTCGATGATTGCAGTGTAGAATTGCATCATCGTCCGTGTTGGCAGGTTGAATTTCTTCAGCTGCCTCAGGAAGTACATCCTCTGCTGGGCTTTCTTAATGACGGAGGTGATGGTGGGCTCCCACTTCAGGTCCTGGGTGATGGTGGTACCCAGGAAGCGGAATGAGTCCACAGAGGTGATGAGGGTGTCAGTCAGGATGATGGGGGGGGGGAGTGGGGCTGTGCCTTCCTGAAGTCCACAATAATCTCCAGTGTCTTCTGGGCATTCAGCACCAGGTTGTTGTGGCTGCACCAGGACACCAGACGTTCAACCTCTCTCCTGTAGGCAGACTCATCCCCGTCCGAGATGAGTCCAATAACGGTGGTGTCATCTGCAAACTTGATTAGCTTGACAGACTGGTGGGTGGAGGTGCAGCAGTTGGTGTACAGGGAGAAGAGCAGAGGAGAAAGAACACAGCCCTGAGGGGAGCCGGTGCTGATGGTCCGGGAGTCCGAGACATTCTTTCCCAGCCTCACATGCTGCTTCCTGTCCGTCAGGAAGTCAGTGATCCACCGGCAGGTGGGATCAGGCACATTCATCTGGGAAAGCTTGCCTTGGAGATGGTCTGGAAGGATGGTGTTGAAGGCGGAGCTGAAGTCCACAAACAGGATCCCTGCGTAGGTTCCTGGGGAGTCCAGATGCTGCAGGATGAAGTGTAGAGCCATGTTGATAGCGTCGTCTACAGACCTGTTGGCTCCGTATGCAAACTGCAGGGGGTCCAGGAGGGGGGCCGTGAGGGTCTTGAGGTAGGAGAGAACCAGGCGCTCAAATGACTTTATGACCACAGATGTCAGAGCCACAGGTCTGTAGTCATTTAGTCCAGTGATCCTAGGTTTCTTGGGGACAGGGATTATGGTAGAGGACTTGAAGCAGGCAGGCACATGACATGCCTGCAGTGAGGAGTTGAAAATGCCAGAAAACACTGGGGCCAGCTCGTTTGCACAGTGTCTGAGGGTGGCAGGAGACACACCGTCTGGGCCAGGAGCTTTTCGAGCATTCAGACTCTTAAACTGCTTCCTCACATCTGCTTCATAAATATGAAAAGTTGTAGTGGGAGAAGGTGGTGTGAAATCCTCCTTGGTGTAGGTGAAGTGTTTGATGGTGGTGATGGCTCTTTGTGTCATTGTGCGCACTTAGCTAAAAGTGCTACTGGCAAAAGTCAACACTTTAACTTAACATTTTTCTGTTTTCATGAAACAAATTTCCATCAGACCTGAAATATTTCAGTCAGGTTTCAAAATAACATCACAGCACAGAAACCGTACTTTTAAACATTTTTAATGATCTTTTATTAATTGCAGACTCAGATGATCCTGCCTTTTTAGTGCTTTTAGACCTGAGTGTTTGATAGAGTGGATCATGGTGTCATAGTCTTTATGGAGAGCTGTGAGCACTAAAAGAACTCGCCTTGAATGGTTTTTACGTCATGTTCAGTGGCTTACAAGGATCTATCCTTGGCCCGGTACTCTTTTCACTTTCATGTTTTGGTGATGATTTAAACATTTACTTTACTTTACTTTAAACATTTACTTTATCTTAAAAAGAATACTATAGAATACTATATATATATATATATATATATATTGTGAAAGGCCTTGCTGGACTGTATTGCAGCCAAAGAACCATGATCAGTGATAGACCTTTCCAACATGAATGGACAAAAAAACAGAGGTGGTACTATTCGAACCTCCTGACACACATTGCTCTTTTAAGGGGGAACTTTTTCATTTGGAAAATTGCAAAACACCGTTTGCAAAAAAGAAAAAACTAAACAGAACAGGAGTGACCTTTTTGTCTGGCAGTTTTATATTTAATAACTAAATTCTGTTGTTAAATTGCCTCTTCTAGCTGAGGGCCCTTGCAAAGATTACAAATATTCCCTCATCTGCTGACTTAATTAAGTAATTCATGCTTTAATTTAATCCAGGCTTCAATATTGGAGTCGCCTTTATTTTGGAATCATGCAGGCTTTGCAGGCGGCAGCTCGACTCCTGACAGCCACATATAAGCGAGACCATATTTCTTCTTTACACTGGCTTCCAGTATGCTTTACAGTTCATTTAAAGATTTTATTGTTTGTTTTTTAAAGCCACTAAATGGATTAGCACCCTATAATGTTTCTGAACTTTTATCTTGGCGTAGTCCTCAGATGCTTGTGTTTGTTCATACAAGCAGACTGAAGCCGAAGCTGCACCTAAGCTTTACCAATCTACCTCTTCAAATTAGGACCTCACCAGCACTCGACATCTTTAAAATTAGCTCGAAGACACGTCTTTACTCCCTAGCGTTTAAATATAAACAAGCTTTTGACACTTCACTTTTGTTTTTTTTATTTTTCATCTTATTTTTTTCTGTATTTGATGTCAACCCTTATTTTTTATAAATGTGCCGATACCCCCCCCCCCGCCCAATTGACTGTTGAGAAGAGCAGGATATTGTCAAAATGCTTCTCCATCACAGTGATAGGAGTGCATGATTAGCCAGAACACTCAGAGTAATTTAATGCTCCAACAAACTTTCCAGGAAACAAAAACATTCTTGGGAAAGGGGCACCCAGATATTTGTGCTGATGTTTTTAATGATTACCTGATCGCTTCTTTTAACTAGTTCAATTTTTAAAGCATTACATTTTACATTTCCATTATGTTTTACACATATTTCTTTTCCTGTGATTTAATTAATGTCTCAGATTTAGTTATGTACAAAAGAAAATTTGGCACATTATTAATGGTCCATATAAAAAAGATATTGTACCTCAGAATAGGAAAAATATATGGTTATATTAAAACAGTGTAGTAATACAAATATTTGCTTTACTTTAGGATATCCATAGTTAGTATTATTTATTTTACCTTTATTTAACTGATCCAATCTCTTTCACAATGACAGCCATGTGAACTCAAAATATATAAAAAGCACAGCAAACCAAAAATCTAATATTAATTATAGCTTAATTGTGATAATTTAAAAAGAACCCTTTTAGATACTTGAAGTTTTACATCCCATCTGACTATTAAGAATATCATGTACATGTGGATAAATACTGTTAGTACATGCATACTACATACACCAATGTAAGTGTTTCAAACTAAATATCTGCCATTATTATTTCCTTTTACTGCTCTAACCAACATTTTATCAAGAAAGACAGAAATCCAAACCACAGTTACGTCTAAACACATTAGCCACGTTCTGCGACATTCACCTACAACTGAGAAATCAGTCCAGCCCTAAGTGTCTCAGTTTATGAGTGAACTGTTTGCAAAGCTTTTTTGTTAAACCCAATTTCTTGGCCTACTTGGCTACATATAACTTGGTGCTATTGTATTGAAACTTTCACCCAGGCTCTGCCTTTTAAAAGAAACTTTATATGGCATTTATAAACTAATTCCTGGAACGAAGTTTATAAGTTTTTCATGTGCTTTCCAAGAACAGGTCATTAAAGGCCGGCGAGATGAGCATGTGATGAGTGGACACAACTAGAGAGATGAGATCGAGCAGGTAAGTGCTTAGTAAGTTTTTTGTGTCCATTTGTTTATTTAAAATGTCAGTATGTCTGTAAATAATCATTGAATCTAATTGTTAAAAGATTCACAATTATTTGTGTGTGTGTGTGTGTGTGTGTGTGTGTGTGTGGAGGGGGGTGGACTTTAAATAAAAAAACTAAACTAAAAGGTGACCTCACATCTCCTACACCAATCAGGATTTAGTAACATTTGTATCAAAATAAAACAATAGTTGTTGGACTGTTGCTCACGTTGCCAGGCCACAGTCAAATTTTTGACCACGCCCATAAAGCCATAATGAAACCAATCAGTTGCTTTAAATGGTTTAACGTATTATACAACCTTTAAGTGTCATATTGAAACATGCGTATCAATGCTAAGAGGAAATTGCTAAAACTGGAGAGCAATATTCACAGCTTTTTACCAGCGCAAAATACCCACAGGGAATGGCAGGTATAAGTCTGTCACATAGGTCCAGACAGTGTGGATTTATTGGTATGATTTTTTTGTAGTAAAGATAAGACACAAAGAATAAATTTGGATTTGGTGCCACCATAATATCTTTAAAACCTGAACTCATCTTGCTGAGGAATCTCTCAAGTACAGACTGTACCCATCTGTGAAAGTGTCAGCAAAACCTGAAATGTCATGACCGCATCTTATGCTATTGCAGTGCTGCTCCATGGACAGAAAACACGTGCCAAAGTATTCAGTTTCACCGCTGTGTTAATTTTCTGCCACAATAGGTGTCTTCAGAACCACTTTTGGCATTATGACACACAGAGATACGCACAAACAGACTTTCAAGGTGAAATTTCCACACAGAAATCTTGATTTTATTACTAGAGTCTAGTGCCAATTAGCAAATGTTGGTATGCTTGGGTAAACATTAACATTGTCCTGATGAGCAACAGGTCGAAACTTCAAAGACCAACAAATAATTTTCCACTTTCCACTCACTTTCCAGAAAGTTACAGATTTGGCATCTTTCACTTTAAATCATTTGTATCCAAGTATAATGAAAAATGCTCAAAAGCCGCATTGCAGATGGTGCAAAACCCACAAGGCTTATAAGGAAATGAAGGTTGGGTAACACAGATGGGAGATGTGTGTTAACATGTGTATGTGTGCATTCATGCACATGTGTTTCTTTGTGTGCATGTGTGCATATATATATTTATATATGTGTGTGTGTGTGTGCGCATGTGCATTAAGATATTTGACCAACAGCACGGTGGCATGGTGGTTAGCACTGTTGCTGCACAGCAAGAAGTTCCTGAGTTCAATTCCAACATCAGGCCGGGGTCTTTCTGTGTGGAGTTTGCATGTTCTCCCCGTGTTTGCGTGGGTTCCCTCCAGGTACTCCGGCTTCCTCCCACAGTCCAAAGACATGCAGCTTGTGGGGATAGGTTAATTGGATAATCCAAATTGCCACTAGGTGTGAATGTGCGAATGAATGTGAGTGCGAATGGTTGTCTGTCCCTGTGTATTGGCCCTGCAACAGACTGGCGACCTGTCCAGGGTGTACCCCGCCTCTCGCCCTATGACAGCTGGGATAGGCTCCAGCGCCCCCCGCGACCCTGAAAAGGATAAGCGGAAGCGAATGGATGGATGGATAGAAAGCCTTTTTCTGTATTATTATATAATGTCTTCTTCTCCTTCTTATAATACTATTAATACATACATTTTAACACTGTAGCCATAATTTCTGTTTGCAATTAAGTGATGCTATGAGTTATAATAATAACAGTTAATTGTTCATATTCATTATTCACTTAAATAACGGCCTCGTGAACTTGGTCTGAATGCATTGGTGTTGTCTCAAGAGCTGTGCAGCATGGCCGTGTCACCAGATTCCAGGTGTGTACAGTTGGCTGCTGACTACTGTACAAACAGAGGTCATCTCTGTTGTCTGTCTTTTTTTTTTTTATGCCATTTCAAAGTTTACCAATAAGCCTCTCCCTTTCTTTATTAGTACTTTATATTTATGGAACTGCACATTTATTTATTTATTCATTTATTTTGTTCTTGTTCTGTTGTAGGTTTGGATACCCCCCCCCCCCCCCCCACCCCCAAATAGAAGAAATAATCCTTTAAAAACTATATTTTGTATTTACACATTATGTAATTGGGACAGATACACTAAAAATAAGAAATCTTTCTACTACTACTTTTCAGAAAACACCTTTTCATGGTACTATATATACATCATGATGATGGGGAGAATATAGTTAACCACGTGACCCCCTTTCAATCCTGTTTGTTTAAGCTCGTCCTCTTTTCTGTGTTGTTTGTCCATTTCCTGTGCTATTGCTGTTTTCATTTTAGAAAAAAGTTTAAAAAACACTCTTGTGCTTTAAAAAAAAAACAGTAGAAGAAACTTGTCTTGTGATTGTGCAGCACCCACATGATGTCATTTATGTTAATGCCAGATTAAAAAGAAACGGCAGCAACACATCATCAGTTAAAGAAATTAAAAATGCAATGCAAAGGACAAGGGTTAAGAGTTTTTCCATAATTCCGACACTCTTCACAATCTTCAAACTCGACCTTCATTTTGACGTCTGCTTCGCTCCTGTAAAGTGTTGTGAGCGCTCTGTGATCGGTTGCGACACAAACAGCCTTTGTTCCCGCAGATGCCTCTGGCCTCCGTTTCCCGACAAAGCCCCACATACAAAGACAGACTCACTTTCACATTATGATGAATATGACATGTGAACAGCACAATAAAAGAGAGACAAAAAGTAAAATGTACCGCTTTTCCTTGTGTCTGCCCGCAATCAGCTGCTGTTTAACTGGATACAACTGGATACACAACAACCTTAATTTACAGTTACACCTGCACAGCGGGGGGTAAGTGAGCCTCTACACTGTGCTCTTTCGCGGTGATTACACATTAGTATCTGTGTTAAACCCGCTGGGTACTTGACGGACGTTGGCCCTCAGACGCACTGAAGCTGAGCTGAATTACACCAGCTCTGATGAATCATTGATGTTTAAGTGTGTTTAACCTGCACGTGGGAAGAGGCTGGAGACAGCTCGGGGGTCAGTTAGACATTATGTCTATTTTCTGCTCCTCTGTTTGGATATTTGTTTCTTCAGATATGGTTTTATCTAATTGTTTACCTAAACGATCATCTATTTTACACCAGAGAAAATGATTGTTTTCTCAGGCCGATCCGAGTTTCGGTCCTTTCACCCGGGTTAATAAGTAACATCCCACCGCGCTGATAACGCGGCACATAAACCATAGCCTCCATAAACCTCCCCGTTGTAAAAAGATGTTGGCTGTTTGAATCTCTCCGAGGGTCAAGATATGAGGATGATCGAGAGTGAGCGAACTCGTGCGTGGGTTAAACTCTCAGAGATGACAATCACAATACAAGCTGTCACATTGTGTGCACCAAATCCCTCGTTGTAAATCTAACAGTTAATAAATGACATTGATAAGAATGGGGTTTCATATCGGACTTTGATTTATCGATTGATCTTTATGGATATAGTAGGAAAAATGTTACAGTGTTACAGAATCCTGGCTCCTGTTTCCTTGTAGAAACTCTTACACCGTGTGTTTTAAAGCCATTCAGTTCTTCTTCATCCCAAACCATGTCTAGATTATAAGTTGTCTTGTGTTGGAGTGATGCTGGACCTAAATAAAACAGTATCTGCATCAGTTACAAGGACCCACTTTTTATGAAATCAGTGAAGCGTGGGTGGGGCCTTGAGGAAAGGGAGGTGCTCTTCATTATAGGAAATTTTCCCAGTTGTACTTACAGGCGTAGAAACTCCAGAATTTTGTACTATTTACTCGATCCTTCATGAAAATTAAATGAAAATAGCACTTTCTTCATTTTTGTGACTAATTAATCGATGTTTAAAAGCATTCTATCTTTTGTTTTAGCATCATAATGCAGTGAACTATTTACTATTCAGAAATTGTGTGCTCAAATATGCAGGACTACATATTTTAATAAGCCAATACGCAGACATCGTTGATGCACGAGTCCCACATTAAAGACCCCGTTTTATTTTGATGGTGAGAAAATTCAACATTTCAGGCTTTCATCTTTAATAGTTTATCTTTTGAAATAAGCATTTTCAATTACTGCCTCTGATTTTAATGTGCAAGAAAAACGATATAAACATTGTATGTCATAAAAACAAAAAACACGCCTTTAATTCTAATACATATATGACGCTAAATTGAACAGCAATTATTATGTAGCCTACTGTACATTCAAACTATGGACCATCACATGTTTTTTGCAAAGAGCAGAGCAGAAAATAAGAAAGGTGAGTTTTCTTCATTTTTGTGACTAAAAATGTAATGTTAAAAAGTATTCTTCATGTCTAATTTTACAACATTGAGTAATTCAAGTGTTTATCATTTAAAAATTGTCACAAGTTCTTTTTTTTTGTTTTTTTTAATTAATGTGTTTTTGAATATGGGACTTTGCAGGAGTGCCGGTGTTCTTTCATATTTTCAATATATTATCGGTTGATTGATTCGGTAATTTAAAAAAAAATCAGATGGGAAAAGTATTTAATATGTGAAGCTAAAATTTCACAGCAATGTTTATTTTCATTTTAATGCAAATCAGAGTTTGGTTGATTTAAGACGGTGTTGTGACTCAAATGCTGTAGCCTACTTAAAATCTCTTGCCGTGTTAAACAAAAGAGCACTTGGAAATGGAATTTTTTTGACACCTATGCAACACCAGTCCCATAATTCTATATAGAATGACATCTTGCTCTCATCTCAATAAAGCCCTGACAGTTTTGATGGAGCACAAACAGGTCCTTTACATAACCCCGTGAGCAGCTTGGGTGCAGAAGAACACCGAGCTTTACATAGATTCTGTTGACTGATGCGCCAAAGTGCGCAAAGGTGAAGCAGGAAGGAAAATCTGACACGGAGCCACTTGTGGACTTCAGGTGTTAATACTGAGGGACGTGTGAACATAAACATGCCTTGTGGTAATAAGGAGTTCGGGAGCTAAATGCGTTCAAGTTCATTTGGTGTGTGAGGAAGCTTGCGTGCGCGCGCTCCCGCTCTTTAACAAACCAGTCAGGTGGACCGGGAATCGTCGACGGGACCTACAGCTTTGACACCGCGCTCACAGCTGCTGTGTTCACCGAGTTTGTTGATCTGATGTGTGTTATGCGTGGCAGTGATGGGAAAACCACTGCGCAACGGCTCTACTTTCATATCGCATATGTCAGATTATCGGTTCATTATCAAATAGCAAACAAATAAAAAGATTATACATACATATTTTAGTATTATTAAACAGGTTCAAAAGTAAATATGAAATAGCTTTAAAAGTATATAACATGTTTTTAAAGTTACGTTTCATTTTCTAAAAGGATTTTAAACATTTTGAGTGTTGGTCATTTAATTATTTGATTCAATTATTATTATTTTCTTTTTTAAAGCACAGCAGTGCAGTCACTGCTTGAGGTTCTTGGTCTAAATGCCATTTAGATCCTTTCTGCGTGGATTTCTCTGCGAGGGCAATCCAGCTTCTTCCCACAGACATAGGTGTTAGATAACTGGTGATTGTGTGCTGTTCTTGGATGTCAGGTGAATAAAAGGCTTCAACGTACAATTAAAATGTGACTAAAATGTGACTCCCAAACAACATAGGCTAATTATGCTAACTATGTAAAATTCAGATTTTGACTTTTAATTTCATTTCATTACAATGTATTTATCCATATAAATACATTGCTCAATGTTTTAATATGTAATCAAATGCTTATTTGTGCTGCAAAAGAATTTAAAGTATAGCTTTTACTCCACTGTAGTGTGTGTGTGTGTGTGTGTGGTAGTTACTCTGAGATGTCAAAAGCATACAACACAAATCTCTCATTTGAAAATTATTTTATTAATAGAGATGGAAAACAACCCATTAATATTAATGTTAGGAAATGCTTTTTACACAACATAAAAGTTTAATTTCCATTATAAGAGCTGCATCCCTTTAAGAAACTGCGTGTCCAGAGTAAATGCAAACATCTGCTCACTGCCTCCTCAGCAGCGGCCGAGACGTCACCATCAAACAAACGATTCTCTTCCCTCATTACAGGATTACAGGCTTCACTTTCCGCTTCATCAGTAACACTTTCTGTAACGCTTCAAAAATCAATGCAACGAACAACAACTGAAGCAAAATCATGCATCTGGACAAATTTTCTTTTTACAAGCTGTAAATATTTGGGCTGAAGTGCACAGTATAAAAATTATATAAGGGTTAAACGACACCTCTCCTATTCTAGTTTGTTTAAAAGACAAATGAGGAAGTGACAGGTTATTAGTGTGTCAACAAATGTATGTACGACGATTTCCACCCCTGTTACAGCTGGCAATATTCAAATCTTTTAAATAATGCAGTTTAATTTCACCCTCAAATCAGAATTCTACGTCTTCCAAGCTTTTAGTACAAAAGCTTTATTTTTATGCAGAATGGTCAGTGTGTGAGTCCAGCAAAACGTCCATGTTCCCACTCGCACCCAAATTAGGATTTGGCAGCTCCTTTTGACACGGCCAAGCCGATGAGGCCCGCTAAACCGGCCACGCCAAGGCCAATTCCCCCGACGATCGCCATGCCGACAAGGCCATCTAGATATCAAGAGGTAAAAGGTCAGGATGTAGTTTTCAAAACACAAGCACTTTTATTATGAAACCATTTAGAGCCTCTTTCTTGCCTTTCTTTAAAGCCTTGTCGATGAGCTTCTCCATCTCCAGAGCCTGCTTGTTCCCCGGCTCGTTCTTTAGGAGAATGCGGATATACTTGAGAGCTTTCTCATATTCCTGGAGGGAGAAGAGAAAGTCTAGTTTACGGAAGTCCTTCCAAAAGCAGCTCTCATCACTTGACAGCCACCCCTGTAACACCTCCAAGCGGCTATCTAAATTAATGGGGAGATAGAGCCATGGCAGTAATTGCTGTGGCTAGTGGGACTTTGCTCCATAGTAAAGGGTCTAAAAACATTTTTTCTCCTCCTGCTATCCACATCCAGGTTACACAACGCTCCTCGATTGAATGTGCCGCCATGATCGACGTCATCCCTCCAGAGCACTCGGAAAAATGCTGATTCATGTAATGGATACGGCAAACCAAGGATACCAATAAGCGTGCTTATCTGCGTCTTTTTATGTCTCCCACCAGAGTTCATACGGTCACGAAGCTCTCACTGCATGCCTGTGATTGGTTCGTTTGTTTACCGCTTCAGCTGCTGATTGGCTCGTTGGGAATGCGGGCAGCATAACTGCCAGCTTCAGTGGCAAAACTTTTCCACAGATTCATTAAACGGCATGTCTCTCTGGCATCATTAAAAAGGACATTTTTATTCACGCAGGAAAGCATGAAAGAAACCCATCATGTGTTGAAGATCGTCAGGTAAAAGGCGTTCATGTACTCTCATTGTGCAAAAGGTAACACAGAAGAGACCGAGGTCATTGTGACCTGCAGATTTTGAAGGTCTGATTAGTTATCTTCCAAGTACGGTGAGTGGGAGGTCAGAGAGGAGCACATTATGGTACCGAAATACAAGTGAGGACATTTCTTTTACAGAGAACTGGGTGTGTTAAGGAAACATTTTCCTAGTAGTGTATGTAACCATGCCTCAGCAGTACTTTAGGATTCGACCAATTAGAAAAAACCCCTGTAAATGCGAATCAATGAGTAAGATGACATGCTTTTAGGGAGGAGCAGGAAGTAAGAGGTAAAGGCAGCGAGAGAAATATTTTGCTCTGTCTGTCAGATTTGACCTTTGCCCTCTCTCTTATCTGAAGCTCAAAAGCAGCGTGATACAAAAGCAGAGATTTCTGCAGGTCTGTTTCTTCATTTTGTCTCCCATAAACCTGAACTGAGAAGAAGAAACAAGTGCCACTCACTTTGAGTCTGTAGTTGGCCACTGCAAGGTAGAACAAAAAGTCCCGGGAGTCGTCCTTTGATGCTTTCTGAACCAGTTCTATGAGAAAAACAAACAAACAAACAAACAAACACACGATTCAAACCAGGAAAGCTGAAAACCGCCACAAAGTCACAAGTTACAAGAATAATCTTAATAATAATAATGGAGCTGGCTGTGCTGAGCTTTTCCAGTGACGCAGCGCCAGTGCCTAATCCAAAACCAGTTACACCCATTTATACAGAAAGAAAAAGACCACAAAATTGCTGGTTCCAAAGTTGGAGACGCTGACCTTAGCGACCGCAGGAGGAGCTGCTGCAATGACTCACTGATGACACTCATCATTATCATTATTATTATTTTTTTATAAGAAAAGAGAGGAAAAAAAACAACAACAACCAAAAAAAAAAAGGAAAAAAAAGAAAGAGAAAAATCAAACAAAAAGACAGTAGGAAACCACAGCAACAACCAACATGAGCATCAGTAACAGTAAATAATACATATTGAATGTTACTGAGCAGCATACAGTGCTAATAATGCATAATATGTTAAGAGGCAACAGCCGAGAGTGAGCCAGTACACACCCGAGCACCGAGAACCATCAGTGCACCAGCAGGTGAGGGCACCAGCCACTGGCAGGGAGTATGGTGGGGGAGATGTTCTGAGAGAGGTGGAGTCTAAGACCCGACACAAACATACATTCCCACCCTCAAAGACACATATGAAAATACTCACACACTCACCCAGTTCTGGGCACCAGGACCCCCGCAGGGGCAATCCAGCAGCAACTTAGACTCTGATGGTCATCGCAGGTTAGACTGTACAATGCTTTTATTTGTATTGCTTGTTGTTTCAATACCTGATCGTTAACAGCTGAAACAACACTTAAATCAATACTCATTATTTACAAAAAAAAGAAAAAAACCTCCACAAAAATTCTTGATTAAAGGTTATTCCCATTTGAAGATTGGAATATTTTTGCTGTGTTGAATGACAAATCCCTGAGTTTTAATAATGTTGAAAATTGACTGTTTTATGTATAAGATTTTACATGGACATGCCAACCTCCTTTATTTATTAGTGCAAGCACAGACTGTGGGTTTAGCAGTAGGGCCACCACTAGAGGGGACTGAGAAGTAATTTATAGGTTCACTAAATTTGGACAAACTGTGCTGTCACTACTCAAAATACTAACCAATTACAGGAAGAGTCTATCAGTGGGAATAACGGAGCGCTCAACTTATCACACATTTAAGGTTCATCTTAAACAACGGCTGAAACTAAACCAGCTCTGTTCCCACTTTTAACTTATCAAGTCTTTGTTTACTGTAAAGTTTTGAAGTGGCCTGGCTGGGATCACAGTTTACATCTTACACTTTTTGTATACCGATGTCCATTAACAATGTAGTTAAATAACTACGGAAAATCAAAAACAACGACAAAAACCAAACAAAAGATTTAACTATTAGTTTGAAACAGTCCATAGCGTACCAACTCTATTCATAAAGCACTTTATAAACAGTCGTAGAAGACACTAAGTGCTGTACATAAAAATGAAATTAAAATGAAGTGAAGACAGTACCAATAAAAACTGCAATAAAATAAAAACAAAACCAAGCAAGTATAAAACAATAAAAACAAGCAAGATGTATGTCTCATGTTGGGTAGAAAGTCAGAGAATATAAATGTGCTTTAACATGGGTTTTTGAAATGGACACATAGCTGACTGTCTAATGTGAAAAGGCAATTTATCCACATAGGAACAACAAGTCAGATAACCAGAGAGCTCGGACAGGAGGGTGGGAATAAAGACAGGCCTAGACCATTTAAGGATTTAAAAACAAATACAAGAACTTGGGCTCTAGAGTGCATAGGCAGCCAGAATACGTGTAGTGTGCCCACAGCACAGCACAGCAGCATTCTGCACCAATATCGAGTCGACAGGGAAGAATGGGTAACTCTAACATTAAGGGCATTACAATAATCAAGCTGAGACATAATAAAAGTAGCTATTACAGTCTCCAGATGAAAGGACAGGTGTCTCCTTTGCCAGTTTTCTTAAATGAAAGAAGCTGGACTTAACTACTGCAGCAATATACATGCTCATGTTGAACTGTGGGCTGGTTCTCAAAAAAGTCCAAACTGAATAAGTACAGCACCAGCACTGCGTCAACGGAAAAGAGTCATCAGGAAACCTATACCAAGTCTACAATCCAAGGACATTTCTATAATTTTAGTTACTACAGTTACATTATTTTGTGGTGCAAGGGAAAGCTCTGGTTAATTTTACGAGTTGATAACCAGCTTCCTTTAACCGTTTATCTTGATTCCCAAAGTTAGGGTAAGTGAATCCTGTTAGCTGAAAGAAATCCTAGCTATGTTGAACTCGCTTTGTAGTACAGGGCCCAGGTTATGTGTTCAGCACCAGTTGCGATGGTGATTTAATGAGGTAAAAAGGAAACTACTTTGATGACTTAAGCTATCTGGATTTTCAGTACACTGCAAGGGGCACTTGCAACAATCCTGTTAGCCAACAGAAAAGTAATAACATTATAAGTACATAAGGTGCAGTGGGTGGACTTACCCTCCAGAAGTACAATCCCCTTCTTGATATCCTGTGAGTATTTACTCCTGATCAAACACCAAGCATACTCAAACTTTGTTTCTTTGGAGACAGCACCCTTCGCCAGCTCGCTGTTATATTTCTTCTCAAATTTCTGGAATTATAAAAATAGGCAAAAATGACTGGTTTCATAGTCAAAGGAGCTTGCAAAGAAAAGCGTCTGGATTTCTTTAAGTTGCTTGAAGACGTTTCACCTCTCATCCGATAAGCTTCTTCAGTTCTAAGGTCAAATGGTGGAGAGTCCCAGATTTAAACCTAAAATTTATACCTGGTTTCATATTTTATTATTATTTATTCATTTACAGAAAAAGTCACTTCGATTGTGTTTATGTTAGCAGATGCCCTGACCCTTGCTTATTGTTTGTTGTGTATCCACGAGGAACAATTACAATTTTCAGCTATTGAGCAGGTTAGTTCACAAAGTAAAGTCTAACATCACTGCCAAACTACATTAGCCATAAACTGTTTTATTAGTCGAAACTACGATAACACAGTGTCCGGATGTTCACTCATAAACATGATGATTAGCACGAGCTAGCTACGTGACGCGACTAAGTGCGTGTCGACACATCACATTTCTCCCGAGTACCAACGTTTATCGACTGACAGACACCGTGGGGCGACAGGAAAAGTCGCTCATATGCTAAATGTTTGTTTTAATCCCAAGGAAGAAGTTTAATAACGTGAAAACTTACTAGAAGGTCTTCAGGAGCCACCACATCACTCAGTACAGCCTCCATGTTTCCGGAAACTAATTTAGACACGCCCAGCGTGGTCACATGACAGACACATAAACGTCATCGTGAGATTTCTCTGGTAACGCCTCGCTTGCGTAACAAAAAAACCCCACAAAAAACTAAACATCAGACGTTTAAACAATAAGCTTTATTGTTTATGGGTAGCTTGGCATCACATTTACATTTATTTATCGTAAAATAGCTTCAAAGATGATAGAAGTCTACAGGCTATTTTATTTATTATTTATTTAATTATTTAATTTTGCTATGTCACTGTAAGATCAGCCAAAGAAGGATCTCGCTGAGGTTTCATCAGTTCTTAGCTAGATGTGATGGGGAAAAGGCTAAAGGCAACAGTTCACTGAGGCTGGTTTCTTTGTAAGAGCCGTCTGGCTTGGTCAAGTATACAGTCCAGTCTGATCCAAACTGTGAAACACAGAGAGAGAGCAAAAAAGATATAAAAATATCAGCAAGCAAGGCTTAAAATAGGTCATTTCCAAAATTATAATTTATTCCTAACATAAAGTATTTCAAAGCCCAGGCAAGACTCAACAGGAATAAAATATCGTTGGACTGGATTAAATGGCGAGTCTAACAATAATGGGTCATCTTTAACAAAATATTTCTAAAAGCTGCATGCATGTAAAGCATGAGGTTTAGAGTGGTTTGTGTTTTTAATTTTGATTAAAATGGTCTATTGGATTACAGAAAAAAAAATCCCTTTTGATGCTGTAAACATCAGCAGGAAGATCGCAAGTCAGCAACAACAAAGTATAACCCAACATTGAGAATCACAAGTGGTGGGAAAGGGGCGAGACATGCTCAGTGTGTATCATGGTGAATGCACCTTACTAACATCGGGCTGGAGCTACAGGGTGCCACCTTTATGAATGTCGCGTGTCCAGAGGTCTTTTATACCTTGCAGTATAACTCTCCTGAACAAATCCGGGTGACACATGATATGATGTGGTATGATATGGGTGTCACTCGCACATATTCGTACATATTTGATCTTCATCAATTTTACTGCAGCACTTTCTTGTTGTTACTGTCTTTGATGTCTGTAAGTGTGACGCCTCCAGTTCCCCAAAGGTACAATTTTAATTTCTGAAAGGACACATAATAAATCTTATCTAATCTTAAATGTTTATGACAAGATTTTAGGAGGAGAAAATATGCTTTTTTTTGCTGACACAAAGTGCCCTTCTCTGTAGCAAAGCTATAACACTTTACTGTTCTAGTTTAACAAGCCTGTAAAATGCAGCTTCTCCTGCCGGAAGACACACAGCTACTTCCCACTATAGATGTGTTTTACAGGGAAGGATGAATATGGGTTCCTGGATTCCTGGGTTACTTTCCTAGATGGGAAAAAATCCTTAGAGACACTTCCTCACCTCCATGAGGACCTGTCGGCACGCTCCGCATGGTCCAACAAAGCGGTCTTTGATGTCACTGCATAGAGGAGAGGAGAGGATGAGCGTTCGGGAATATGTTGCAACGTGCTTTGTTGAGACTGAGTGTCTTACCATGTCACAGCGATAGCGCTGAACTGTGTGTGGCCCTCCACCACAGCTCTCTGGATGGCAGTCCGCTCGGCACACACCGTCAGTCCGTAAGATGCATTCTCCACATTGCAGCCTGGAATCCTAACAATACTTAGACCACAGGTTCTTTTACAGTGCTCTAGGCATCGTAAAATCATATTTGATATCTCCGGCTTTTGAAAAGCAATCGTACTTTGTGAGGTGTACATTTGGGTCTGACTGTTTTACTGCCTTCTCTTGGTAAGTCAAAATCTGTGATTCGTAAATTGTTTTATAAATGAAGTCTGCCGAAACTATTAAAATATATAAAAAGAATTATGATAGAAAATCGCCTCTGTCAGTTTTATTTACTTTCTATAGAGATCACATTATTGTATTATAACTTCTGCATGCCGTTTTTACTACTGAACCAAGTTACAGACAATAGAATAGAATAGAAGAGCAATATCCTTTATTGTCTCTCATTGGGGAAATTCACAGCCAAGTTAAGCTCAGTGCCAGATGAGATCAAAGCGGATTGGATAAGATAAAGTTTATAGGTTTATTCCACGAAATGAAAGTTTCACTGCAGCAGCACATGAGCACATCGGCATTATGAGGAGCTACAAAATCCTGCGCAACAAACAAACTATAACATTTACTACAGTGTAATATACACAAACATGTATATTAATTATGAGTCTGAGGTTATAGATAAACACAAATTCACATATTAGAAGAACAGTGACATAAAAGTGAAAATTGAATAATGTTATATAGTGAGTAGTATCGGTGGAAGAGTACTTGGGTTCATTTACTGTCGTTAAGAACATAGACCATTGAGTGCACACTAGAAATAAAATTCAGTGCACTGACTTGCAATCGAATCAACCTAAGTAAACAAATCTAAATATCAAAACCTAAAATATATATATATATATATATATATATAATATAAGAAAAGTGCTTATATACATGTGATAATTAAGAAAAGCATAGGATCTTAGAAATGAATAAATATTGTATCTGGTTTTTGTTGCTTGATTATAAAAACCAGTGCATTAGTACATGAGAAGCATATGAGTACTATAACTGCTGTTGCTGTTGTGCTGTTTTATCACAACATTTAATCTGCAGATAGACTAATAAGCACATAAAAAGCACTATACTGGCCCCCGAAATAAAGCCACCTTTAACTGCACTTAAGGACAGTAGCCTGCTTGCTTAATTGCACTTTTATCCATTACTTAATATTACGGTATCTATGACACCCGCACTTTATGAGCTTGCAAAACACACTCCTCTCTGTTATTACCTGTGATTATGGCGCCATCTGCTGTCAACACGGCCGCACCGACAGGGAAGCGGCTGTATGGACAGTAAGCCTTGTCCCGAGCCTGCAGGCACTTTGAAACGAGCTCCTTTACTTGATCTGCGCATGACAGGCAACAAACCTGTGTGAGCTGTAATTAAACAAATGACCCCCGAGGCTGCTGAGACTCCGTGAGGGGTGAGAGGGGTGCACTTGCCTGTCATTGTAGCTGAAGACGCTTCTGGATTATGTCACCTTATCCAACTACGCTGTCCCGTGACAAAGAAATAAACTATGGTAATGCAAGTGGATTTTAATTCAGGTCTGCCGACGGCTGCCAGGGGGTCGCGAAACTAGGAGGCTTTGTGACAGCTGTTTACCGTTCACGTTATTGGCTGGCATGGGTGCAGCGTCATCGACCAGACTGGGACCGTTATGTCAGGACTGCAGAGGACCTGACTTTTGGCTATAGCGAATCACTTAAATTTTTAATCAGACAAAGTAAAACACTCGGAGGTTCTACATCACCAGAAAGTGTGAATAAAGCTGCTGTGGTGTAAGGCATGTTTACTAGTTTTAGTGCTCGGACATATTTAAGGCATCCAAACTGAACAGATGGAAGAAGAGGCAAGGGTTTATTGTTTCCTCTATTGTTCATCTGTGTTTCCTGCATACTTAGAAATAAAGTCATCAAGAACTTTCCTAAATTCCATGAGTGGGTTAAACCATCACAATGATTTGAACAAGCATCTCTGTATTCAAAGCTCTCCGTGCCAGAGGCTTTCATTGTAGTGCAGAGCTGTTCAGTGAACCACACCGCTGCACCGGCTCACGTGTTTGTTCATTAAAAAGAACACAGCCACTTGCTAAAAGTACAAATTCTGCTTCCGTGGGTCTCTTATACACGTTGCTCCTGTGTGAATTACATTTGCTATGCAGTCCAGTGTTTTCTAAAGAGATGTGGTGGCGGTTTAATGCACAGTCATAGTTGCGCTTCACATTATTATAATTTGTTTTATTATTTTTTTAATTCCAAAATAAGTTCTTCTGCTCTAGATTAATATCTAAATATTAAAGCTTCCAGTTTGGATTTAGGAGACAGACACTTTTTCTACTTTCTTTTTTGATACAGCTTATAGTTACTGCTGGATTAGGTGACCCTGAATGCTGCTGGAGGTTTCTTTATGTTAAAAGGGTTTTTTAACAGGAATATAAATAAAACTGAACTGAAATTGAATAGATTGCTTTTAGTGAAAAATTATTTGCTCGTTTTGAATGAGAAACGTTTCCTGTAAAGTGGCATGAAGTCACAAATATTTATGCCCACGTTAAGTAATTTGATTACATGTAAAAAAAAAAAATGTCCCTGTAATTTTGTTATTTAAGTACAATGGAAATATTTAAATGAAATGGAAATTTGGGTCACTGGTACACAGTGAATCTACAACAAGCACTTTTCATTAATGATTAATTATTTCAAAAAGAAATCAAACTTTGATTTGTATTTGTCAGCTGCATTTTATTCAGAGTTATTGCTCATGTTTACGAGGGCAAATAGTCTTTTTATAGTGACATGTTTATCTGTGTAGTGAATCGTCGTCATGCACCACAGTGCGTTCAGTGCTTTCTTGAGAGATAGAGAATTGTAAATGTGTCAGCAGTTCCTGGGCTCCTCTCATACATGCTGCATTTTGAAATTCACCAAATATTTTCGGTGGGTGGCAGGTATGAGATGGATTCAGGCCTTTTTGGCATCATCCTTCCCCGAGAACCCTCTAGGTACCATCACAGGTGATGGAGTTTGACCTGAGTGCTGATACTTTCATAGTTGTAAGTCCACGCAGTCATTTCTAGTACACATTTTTGTCTTCTCTGTTTTTTTATATGCTGTCCAGACTCTGAGCCCAAAGGATCTGGACATTTAGTACTGTTTCTGTGACTGAATGAGTGATTGATTCATCAGGTGCATGGAAAAAAATCATTATCAGCACACCCTTCAATGACATGAGCAGATGGTGGAACGTGCTTTTATGGCACTATCATTTGTTATATTGACAGATGCTATAAATGTAGTCAATGTGAGCTGATTAACCCCTTCTATAGCTTAAAAATGTAATTAAGAAATTAATGTAAAACAAGTCAGCGAACAATGATGACTCGTGTTGGATGAAACTTAAGGCAGCGGGATGTTGTGTTTCAAGTGCTGAGCTGTTTGGTTTAAATCTTTACTGCAATGCTTAAAAACATTACAAAAATCTTTACAGAATCTTATAGGTAACCAATCAGCTCGAGTCTCGACATTTCATAATGTTTTTAAGTATGCTTCACATGACATTGTTCATTTCAGAGCTGTGTGAAATCATACAATGATGGTGATCTGGCAGTTTTCTCCCAGCCTCTAAGACTAAATGCACCGATCTCTCAGATCACCACAAAATCCCAAGAGAACATTCATCCACAATATTCATTTTACTAGATTGCATTAATATCAGATTTAGACATTAGATTTGGTAGGTGAAGCAAAAGACACCGTGCTCCACCAGTTTCATTAAGCTTGGTAGACACACTCTCATCAGGATGTACAGTAAGCCAAGCCCGTTTCTCTTTGCAGTAATGACCTCAGATCTTCAGCAGGTATCAAAGGGCATTTAAGAGAATGATAAAGCTCTCTAAACAAACACAATTACACTCACAATTACACACACATACACAGCCCCCCCCCCCCCCCCCCCCCCCCCCCCTTCCATGTAGTCTATCAGTGGTTCACTTTTTTTTTTCTGGTTAACTTTACATTACAAATATAAGTCTCTACGTCAAGACTTTTCATCTTTATCTAAGACGTGTGAGGAGACGCCCAGCTCTGACATCAGAGATCGGTAGCACCCACGCCAACATCTGGCCTTTGTTCCCTCTCTGTTCCCCGCTGTAACGGTCACTGCTTGTATTTGAGTTTCGTGGCGTGAGCCGCCACAGGTGATCTCCTCTCTCTCGCTCTCTTTCGCTCTCTCTTTCTCTCTCGTTCACCTCCTCTTTTTGGTTTCCTGCACTTTTCACCGACTTCCTCTTGAGAGGGGAGTCAGATCCACAGAGCAGCCAAGTGAAAGAAATAAAAGAAGCTTAAGCCATGTGTTGTACAGGAAAGTGCGCCCGCCTGGTGGGTCTGATCCTGCTGCCTTCAGCCTTCATCTGCATCATCTCCAACCTGCTGCTCTTCTTCCCCGACGGGAAGCAGCTGAAGACCAGCGAGATCTCCACCGAGGTCTGGCTCATGGGGGGGCTCCTCGGAGGAGGCCTGATTGTGAGTAAACCAGTTCCACGCAGAGAGTCTGGTGAAATGTTTTATTGCTCATTTTTATTGGGTTTTTCAGCCATTACGTTTCGTAGTGTAAACTAGTAAAGTTAAACTGCTTACGTTTATTGAGTTTTATTGAGAATTACTACTGCATGATCCTTTTTAGATTAGCATAGAGTTTTGTTAGAGCATTTTTATTAATAGTACACGCCTCTTTGTCTCTATCAGCCTGTTTTGAGGTTCAGCGTGATGTTATTATTTGACTTGTCATATGTAAAACCAGTAAAAGCAGCACCTTTAACAATGGTTAAGGGTTATTTTAAAGATGTGTTATGACTCACTGAGTAAACATTTTAAATTCTAGCTCAGCTTATGTGTACATGAACATGCTTTAGATACCAAAACATTGAAGAAGAATGTAAATGTAAGTCATTCTGAAAATAAATAATGAATGTAACCAAATCACACCACTCATATAAAAGATCTTTAATAATAAAAATAAATAAATTCACTTAAATGCATTACTAAAGTATTTATGCTGCTATAATTGAGATAGAAATGTTGTAGCGTTTACATTAATTTGCCAGCTTTCATTACTTTAGTTTCCTTAATGCTATTAAAGAAGCTAAAGTAGTTAAATTGTATTACACTTCCCTTATTAAAAGGGGACTATCTTGACATTGTGTGAGCTATCACTATCAATAAATAATTCATAAATATTTAATCTTTTGTACTTCAGTATAACATTTCACTTCAGACCAGGAAGTTTGATCCCTTTCGTCTAACTTTGGGATGTCGCTGCTTGCTGGGTAAACCTTGATGCAGGATTTACAAATATTTGGTTTGATAGATAAGCGAACATACACACACACACAATTGTGCTCATGCGTACACACAAATAAGTATGTAACCTGTGGGTGGACCCAAAGAAATAGAAAAAAAACGTTTTTTGAGAGAATTCATCAACAACAAAAACATCTTTTTGATAGCAGATGTAATGTCTCGTCTCTGCACCTGTCAGATGCTGTGTCCGAGCTGTTCAGCTATCAGGGCCGGGGGCAAGGGTTGCTGTGGAAAAGGTTGCTGTGGCAACCGCTGCCGGGTGAGTGAAATCATTTGAACGATTTATTGCATTTCCATGTTACACAATACTGTTGTGTGTGGCGGACTGCACTGATAATGATGTGTAATAAAAGGTATATAAAAGTCCAAAGGACAAACTTTAGTGCATGATCATTAATGTACCCAGATGCTCTGTTTGAGGTGCGTCTGACAAAGAGAATCATTAGTACTTCAAACAATAAGTATTTAAAGTTTTGCTGAATATGTTTTGCAGAAGTACAGCTCTTTATCTGAATTCCAGATCCTCACTTCTCTTTGATTATTAGGAACTACATTGCTAATTACAGAAGTGAGGAGCCATTAAGTCTGAATAACCAGACAGCAATTTTTAAAAAATATGCACTGCTTCGACTTTTAGCATCTTAGGTCATTGACACTTTGAAAGAAAAGGGGAAATAAAAAAATTATGTTTGCATTGAAAGACTGCTAACTTTGGAGGCAGTACGATCCTCTGGGTTAATTATATGCACTGAGACCATAAATGGCTAACTTTGAGTAAGCATAGGCAGAAAGCCACTGTGTGCATGAACTGTCCATGTGATCGTTGTCCAGTAACACATCACAGACGTGCATTTTGCCATTCCTTTTTATTTTGGGTAGATAACCTTGCAGTGATATCAACAACAGTGCATAAAGGGGTTAGTAAATTCATCAGATCACCTGTCATAAAAACAAGAAAACACAAATATTGATTTTTAATGCAAAAAACTTGATTAAAGCTACAAATGATATTTTTGTTTATCGGGGAAATACGCATTAGATTTTTATATTAGCAAGTAATCAAAACTGGCTGTTTAAAACTCCTGGATAGCAAAATTATTTATATTTTAGCATTAAAAATGTTGTTTTGATTAAAGAGCTTCTTCGTACTGGTGGATTAACCATTACAGGCACTATAACAGAAACTTTTTTTTAATGTTATTACCAACACTGTTAATTTAGGGCAACTGCAGCCTAAACCTTACACTGGTTGGCAGTTTAATACATTTTTAAGCACTGTTTATATTTTATATATTGGATAAAAGCCATAAAACATGATAGCAGTTAATTAGTAACCTAATAATTTTTCTACAGGGGATAAAGTAAACTTTTGTGTTTAGCTTTACTCTAAGTCGACCTGCTTATTTATTATTAAAAGAAAGCTCCATAATGCCTGAGTTGATAATGTTTTAGTTTTAGGGCATGATTATTTCTATTTTTGCAAGTTTTCAGGAAAAAAAAGTTAAAAAACAAAAAAGGAAATCACTTTGAAATAGAAGATAAGCAACACAAGTTCTCTCTTTTCCAATCCCTGTTCATGGACTTTTATAAAAACCCCAATATGGAAACCAAAACCCTTAACAGTAAATATTTAGGTTATATATACAGGGAGTGCAGAATTATTAGGCAAATGAGTATTTTGTCCACATCATCCTCTTCATGCATGTTGTCTTACTCCAAGCTGTATAGGCTTGAAAGCCTACTACCAATTAAGCATATTAGGTGATGTGCATCTCTGTAATGAGAAGGGGTGTGGTCTAATGACATCAACACCCTATATCAGGTGTGCATAATTATTAGGCAACTTCCTTTCATTTGGCAAAATGGGTCAAAAGAAGGACTTGACAGGCTCAGAAAAGTCAAAAATAGTGAGATATCTTGCAGAGGGATGCAGCAGTCTCAAAATTGCAAAGCTTCTGAAGCGTGATCATCGAACAATCAAGCGTTTCATTCAAAATAGTCAACAGGGTCGCAAGAAGCGTGTGGAAAAACCAAGGCGGAAAATAACTGCCCATGAACTGAGAAAAGTCAAGCGTGCAGCTGCCAAGATACCACTTGCCACTAGTTTGGCCATATTTCAGAGCTGCAACATCACTGGAGTGCCCAAAAGCACAAGGTGTGCAATACTCAGAGACATGACCAAGGTAAGAAAGGCTGAAAGACGACCACCACTGAACAAGACACACAAGCTGAAACGTCAAGACTGGGCCAAGAAATATCTCAAGACTGATTTTTCTAAGGTTTTATGGACTGATGAAACGAGAGTGAGTCTTGATGGGCCAGATGGATGGGCCCGTGGCTGGATTGGTAAAGGGCAGAGAGCTCCAGTCTGACTCAGACGCCAGCAAGGTGGAGTACTGGTTTGGGCTGGTATCATCAAAGATGAGCTTGTGGGGCCTTTTCGGGTTGAGGATGGAGTCAAGCTCAACTCCCAGTCCTACTGCCAGTTTCTGGAAGACACCTTCTTCAAGCAGTGGTACAGGAAGAAGTCTGCATCCTTCAAGAAAAACATGATTTTCATGCAGGACAATGCTCCATCACACACGTCCAAGTACTCCACAGCGTGGCTGGCAAGAAAGGGTATAAAAGAAGAAAAACTAATGACATGGCCTCTTTGTTCACCTGATCTGAACCCCATTGAGAACCTGTGGTCCATCATCAAATGTGAGATTTACAAGGAGGGAAAACAGTACACCTCTCTGAACAGTGTCTGGGAGGCTGTGGTTGCTGCTGCACGCAATGTTGATGGTGAACAGATCACAACACTGACAGAATCCATGGATGGCAGGCTTTTGAGGGTCCTTGCAAAGAAAGGTGGCTATATTGGTCGCTGATTTGTTTTTGTTTTGTTTTTGAATGTCAGAAATGTATATTTGTGAATGTGGAGATGTTATATTGGTTTCACTGGTAAAAATAAATAATTGAAATGGGTATATATTTGTTTTTTGTTAAGTTGCCTAATATTTATGCACAGTAATAGTCACCTGCACACACAGATATCCCCCTAAAATAGCTAAAACTAAAAACAAACTAAAAACTACTTCCAAAAACATTCAGCTTTGATATTAATGAGTTTTTTGGGTTCATTGAGAACATGGTTGTTGTTCAATAATAAAATTATTCCTCAAAAATACAACTTGGCTAATAATTCTGCACTCCCTGTATATATGTATATTGTATGCTTCATAAAACTTCTGTGTCTCCTACAGTGATTCATGGCTCCTTCCATTTGTTTTCCACATTAAGTTTGAGTAAAATTAACATGAACTTGTCCCAGAAAAATGAAAAAAAAGAAGAAAAAAAGAACAAAAGAAATGATGAATGACAGCAAAGAGATCACCTAAAAAAATCTCTCTAAAGAACAAACATACTTGTACAGTTACAATAATTCATAATCTCTTCCATGAGTGAAAAAACACCTAAATGTTCTCATCTTTCTTTTAGATGTTGAACTCGGTCATATCCTCCGCCGTCGGCGTTCTTGGTGGGATTTACTGCACCAGTGTCGCCTCAGCTGGGTTGGCTGTTGGACCCAAGTGCCAGGTGGAAAGTGGCAAATGGGAGTACCCCTTTAAAGAGACGGGCACGTGAGTGTCCCACCTTCATCATTATATTTTTAAATGTACTTTTTGATAAGCACTGAAACAGCAGATTGAGCCAGTAATTATAGTCTTGACTGATACCCTTGAGGCAGATAAAATATATACATTTCCTTTTTCAGTTATTCTTCTTTTCTCTTAAGTTATATTTAACTGCTTTAGCTTTCTTTGAGAAGCACCAAAATATATAATCATTACTGTATTATTTTTCTTCCTTTGGCTGGTTTTGTTAGATTTTGGCACAGAGTATCACCCTATCCATAACATCCCCCTCTGTCACACCAACCCTCTAACATGTCCTCCTATACAACATCCATGAACCTCCTTCGAGGTCTTCCTCTTTTCCTCCTGCCTGATGACTGCATCTTCATCTTCCTTTGTGCAGTATATCCACTATCCCTCCAATGTACAGCTCAGCTTCCTGTCTTTTTATCAGTGCCACCTTCTCTACGTCACCTTCCCCTTTCACCCCTATCCTGCAATACTCTTAAAGTCCAGTAGGTGGCACAGCGAGCCAGTATGTTCCATCACGTGTTTCTTGACCTTTTTAAACATTTGCAATATTAATCGATACTCAGATGGAATTAAAAGGGTTACATAAGCATCCACCCAAAGTGATCGTCACCACTGAGTCATTTTACAAGCAGGTGATAAAGGCCCATCATGCAATTGGGACAACTGTTAATAAATATGAGCTTGTTGTTAATATTCAGGCTTGTCTGTTATGACAGCAGTTTAAAGGGCAAACTAAGAAAAACAAGTCTGATTACACAATACATGTTGGGTTATTAACATGTGACCTGGGCTTGTCCTTCCTCCAGAAAACTTTAAGTTCCTCTTTCTCGTTTCTGTTCTGTCAACTGTCGATTTTTAGCCCAAACTATTTTGCTATTTAATATTTCTAATGGTGCTGAAAGGATGATATGAAAAACAAGAAGTGATTCTCTCAGATAATAAGACATGCTCTATATCTGCTGCAAGGAAGGAGGCTGGGAAAGATGCCTTTGTGTTGGCTGTCTGTGTCACTATGAATAGGCTGCGATAAGATATCAAATTGAGGAAACAAATTTTTCAGAATTCTAGATTGCAAAAAGGGAAATGATTCATTCACGCATGTATTTTGGTTTACTTTGTTGTTTTGTAATGTACTCTGTACTTCTGTGATGCCGTTTAGAGGAAAGGAAAGCTTTAACCTTCAACAGCCTTTAAATAAAGTTTGAAGATGTCACATATAAATATTTACTGCCTGCAGAGTAAACGCTGATCAAGCACTGTCCTGCAGCGATAGTGTTTAATGTGAAAGGGAATTTCAAGAAAAGATACTGCAGGATGTTGATCAATGAAAAACTTTAACTAATATAAATTTGACCCATGAGCTGCTGTCACAAAGAGAGAAATCAGGGACATAACCTTACTTTTGGATGTTCAGACTGTGCAAGTTGGACATTGTGACTCATTTTCAGTTTACTGAACAGCTGTTTACTGCTGTTCTTGGTAATCTGTATTGGCTAATTATTTTTTTTAACCCTCGCTGTTGAGCCTGTAACAAAACGCAGTCCTGTGAAAAACCTAAGCTCAAAGCCTCTTCCTGTAAAAAGAGCATCCCAGCATTACTTAGGGTTGCAAAGCTGCATTTTAATGAGCCACAAGACTTCTGGAACAATGTCCTTCAGACAGATGAGACCAAATTTGCGATGTCTGGACTTAATGCACAGTGCTGCATTTGGTAAAAACCAAACGCAGCGTATAAACAGAAACACTTCATACCAGCTGTCGGCACGGCGGTGGTGGGGTGATGGTTTTGGCTTCTTTTGCAGTCACTGGACCTGAGCAGCTTGCATTTGTTGATCCAGCCAGGTCCTATTAGGCCCTGTGAAATTTTTCTTTTCACATGATTGTAGCAATAATGAAATAATGTTCTAAAATATCAAATTATATCATATCTAATCTTCGATTTTTCAAACAAACAAGATGTTCGTGAGATTTTGAGCTGCGGCATAGACTTGTTTTTTCTTGTCTGGACTGGATTAACCTGTTTCCAGACTTTGTGTTGATTTAAGGGGATGTGAGAGCATATCAGCAAGAAAGAAAATATATATTATTTCTCAGAAGTATTAGTTTAATATTAATGTAAATAAGTAAGGTTGAAAAGTTTTTGATTGCAACTCGCTTTCTTTCTCCACCTCACACTTTTTTCTCCTTCTCTTCCACCATCACCGCTTTTTCTTCACTTCCCCATCCCCATCCATATTTTCATTAATGCTGTTAGTACAAGCTCTGGTCACTGCTTATGCTCCACTGCTCCTCTCCTTCACAGGGGCAATGGGAGCTACCTTGTAAACCAGGATATGTGGACTACATGTGTGCACCCTAAAAACATAGTGCTGTGGAACATCGTTCTGTTCTCCATCCTGCTGGCCATGGGCTTGCTGCAAATTGTGCTCTGCGGCCTCCAGGCGATCAACGGCTGTTTGGGATGCATCTGCGGAGACTGTCGGGACAGCAAAGACGTAAGTGAACGAATCCTAAACCTCTGCCTGAGCTGGGCGAGGGTAGAGGAATTCCTTCTAATCACTTGAGTGTATTTGTGAGTCTCAGAGGTCAGATGTTCGAGGCAGTAAAATTGTAAACAGTTTATTCAAACATGAGAGTCGTAGTGACGGCTCACTAATGTGCTGTAGCTTGTTTGGTTCAGCTCTGGAGTCAGCTCTTCTCAGCAACTCCATTTATGGCCGTTTGCCATTTTGTACTTCCAGACTGAATTTCTTTAGAACTGTTGGATTGCTGTTCATGACTTCCATCCAGCCTGTCAGTGATTACAAAAACAAGTTTTGTAGTTTTGGATCCTGTGTTGATAGGAAAAAGGCTCCCAGTGGGGACGGAAACAGCACTAATTTAAAGGAATTTTTAAGCATTTTGGGAAACAAGTTCTAAAAAAAAATCTATGCTTTGTATTATTAAACTGATTTAGACTGCAGACAGTATAAAAGCTCTAGGAAAAGAAAAAGTGGAGCCAGTGTATATGTGCCCTAACCCTTAATACCTCTAATAACCAGCAGGGGGCGACTCCTGTGGTTGCGCGAAGAAATCATATTATAAAGAAAAAATACCTTTTTTATGCTTGTTTTACTTTTTTCAATTAATAATTAATTTTTATAAATTATGTTCCTGTGTAGGGTAAAATAGCTGATAAAGCAGGTTGTGATTCAGAGCATGAGCGTCAGATATTCAGGAAAGAAAACAAAATTGTAAATTAACAAAAGCTTTCTGGTTTATAATTACAAGACAGTCTGAACAATGAGATTACAGAATTTTTTCTCCACTGTAAGCTGGGTTTGACACCGCTGCTTCAGAAAATAGGTGCTCAAGCTCCTACCATGTGGGAACAGCAGGCACCACAGGCCCTCTGGTTCTCAGTCACACCCGCCTCTCGCTTGTTTAGTTCTAAAAGATACTTCAAGGAGTGAGCACATTATACACTTTGTTTCAGGGCTGTGCTCAGTAGACAAATTAATTTCACAGTAGTGCACGATGCATTATTTCACTAACCTAAACCATCCTCACATCCAAATGTAATTACAAATGATTTCAAAAACAGCCAAAATGCAAAACCCGAGTGCAAAAATGGTCGTCTAACTATCTGGTAACCTTTTCAATACATCAGCAGTTTATGGCTGATGTACAAATTGAATGATTGATTGATTGATATGAGACATAATGTGCTTCTTCTTTGGCTCTCGGAGGAGGCGGACGCACTTTTTCTCCTCTCCCTTATCTTCCCTGCTTATGTCCTTGTCTAGTCTCGTGTTTTTTTTTTTGTATTTTCCCTGGAACATTCTCTCACAGTCTGTTCTCTAAAACCTAAAAGAGGAATTATGGATTGGATCAACAGGTCCCTAAATGCAATTGACACCCCTTTCTCAATGAGAAGTTTGGGCTCGGGTGAGCCTGACTGCTGACGATATCTACCTATTCGGAACCATGGTAACAGGGTTCTGGCTGATCGGAGCTGGCTTGGCCCTGACTTATCGAAGAATTAAGAAAGTGGAACCGGCTGTTCAGACCCCCACAAGGCTGCCCACTGGGATTGGAACGATGGGAGAGGCATGAGTTTCTCAAAATGGGCTCATTGAGTCACCACGGATAAGATCTTGGAGAGGCTACGGCTGCTGTGAATACTCAGAATAAGATCTCTGACTGCAGACTGGATACATCTCAGAAGGGCTAGCCCGGAATAACATCTCTGGGCGCAAAATTGGATGACATCTCGGGGAGGCACACTGCCGTGAGTTCTCAGAAATCAGCTCCTTGAGCTCAAGAAATGACAACATCACAGAACGCAAGTATGGCGAAGCTCGCGGCTCTCCAACGGGAGATTGAGAGACCAGTGTTGGACTGTAGAACTGCTTTGAAATTCATATGAGCTGTTCGCACTAAAGTAAAAAAAATAACATCACTTCATGCGGATACCCTCTCGGCGCCAGCTACAAGGCTGGAGCTGAACAAAACACCCTGATAACGACTGTGTTTAGTCTGTTCCTTCCCATTCCATGCAAGGCCACCTGGGTTGGCTGGAAGACTGTTTACTTAGCCTGGCAGGGCGAAGGACACTGTCTCAGCTGAATTATGGACACGCACACACATACATATACTGATACTGACAAGCACTCACCGACGCATCACCCTCCCTACCCCGGATCCAACGCCACCTCCAACGCTTACCTCCCCTCTGATGTGGACATCGGGTCAGTTGGAGGCGCAGTCGAAAGATTGCGGTGGTCCCAGATCAGTACACACTGGAACACTTTCCCATGTTGCTGTCTGTGTTTATTGTGCTATGGTGTGTTGATATCTGTGCATTCCTGTATTATCCTTTTGTGTTACACATTTCGATGTTTTTTTCCTCGCTACCTAGCCTGACCTGTCTCCCCAATGTGATGTTTGTGTATTGTATGTACGGTCGGCAAGGTCTGTCATCTCGGTTGTGGGCAAAAGACCTGCAACTGACAAATAAAGGCTATCTCATCATCATCATCATCTCATTTGTAGGTTTCAGTTGCTGTGAACAGGATCTTTTGTGCACAGCCGAGCTAATTTTATCTCTTGTTTGTCTTTAGTCGTTAACCTCTGCTTGTTTGTGTTTGTAGTGCAAATTCACAAATAAGCACATTTTCCCAAAAGTGCAATGAGTGCATGTAACATAAAAATCCAAACTTGCACAAATAAATCTAAAGCTAAAACACCAAACTCAACAATAAAGAGTTAGTTTAAACAAAAACCTTTAAGGTCATAAAAACATTCCCATGTCTCAGATATTTCAGATAACATTTTCCAATACCTTCCTCTTGATGCAGCAGCTAAAAGAATTACTAAAAAAAATACATGATGTAAAAGCAGTGACAGATTTCTTTCCATGAAGATGCAATAAGTAAACCAGCAGCTTGACGGAAAACACGGTAACAGTCAAAATTCATAAACACCAACATGAACTGTACGAACGACAAGACAAATCCACACGCTAAAGATTAAGCTCACATTTAGCGCACGGTTAAACATCTACTGATGACCTGCGTCCTTCTACTTATCTTTAGACATTATATCCAAAGTATGCAGCAATGTGCTTTGGTGGAAACTTGTCCCCAACGTCCACGTTCACATGTGAACTGTATCATCAGATGTCTACATATTAACACGGTTCTCCAGTTTATTAACACCCCTGTTAGTCATTTGAGAGCCGGCGTCCTGTCCAATATGTCAACTGAACATGTGATGTTTGTCCTGCTGCAGGATGAAAGCGGACTGTAAGGGTGAAGAAGAAAAATCCTGCTGTGACCGGCCTCCAAAAGGACCCCCATGCTTTTCTCCATTGGTGCCACTTCTGCGAAGACGCTCATCGACTCGCTTTTGTTTCCTCTTTCCAGAATGTGTCAGAACCGAACTCCATTATTTTGTGAATTGCAATCTTCTTGTTTGTATCTCCCAACTTAATTCCTTTAACTGAAATAGTTTATGAAATAAAGAGTAATTCCTGTGCTGAAGAATCAACGCAGGACGGATATGAATAAATAGCAAATAACTGTTTGATGTGGGCTTACACTGTATACCAGGTAAATGTGAAAATGTGATCAAATTTAAAAAATAAAGGCAGCATATTTTTAAATTACGCTGGATTTGCTCTTCGTTACGCAGCAGCGCTCAACACTTCATCTAGAGGAGTGCTGCTTTACTAAGCCTCATTATCAGTAAGAGATTGTTTCAGAAAGGTGTCAGACCCCATGGTTGAGAACTTTTAAACCACGCCATCACTATTACAAAGACTTTCAGACATTTCGTCTAACAACAACTTGTGCACGAGCCTATGGTACTACATTTATCACCAATCTGGTGGCTGTTGCCAATCTGAACTGTAATAATGGTTCCCTGCTATGATTATAACCCACACCCAAATTATGAGCTATTACACAGAACTAACACAAGCCTTTAGACACACTGTGTGTGGAGCATTGCTACAGCAGATACAGCTCTAACACATATTTCAGGATGCAAACATCTATATACGCACAGTAATATAAAGATGCTACCTTGGACGTGCTGGTTGTGAATTCTGTGCCTGAGATGACCGTATCAGTAACATCCATCATCTGCAACATCATGCGGATCCAAATGAAGAATAAAAGGTGGATCAACCTCACTGTGTGTGAAATGGGCATCCACAGCAGCATCACATATAGATCACAGATCCACTGTAACCTGTTACTCATCATCTGACTCCAGCTCTGTGCCCATGACCGTGTGCAGTGTTGGGGAGTAACGGATTACATGTACCGCCGTTACGTATTTAAAATACAAAATATGAGTAACTGTATTCCGTTACAGTTACCGTTTAAAAAGGTGGTATTTAGAATACAGTTACTTTGTTGAAATAAAGGGATTACACGGCGGTACTTCCCTGTTTCATATTGTGGCGGGTCAGGACTGTTTGGGTTTTGTTTGACAGCTACGTTCTGTTGTTCCAGGTGGCAGCGTTACGGTTGCCATGGTTACAGGGTGACGCTCTCTCTCTGCGTGTTTCCTGGGTGAGAGAGCGCCTGTTGTTGTTGTTATGCTAAGCTAATAGGCAGAATGCTACAGGTATAGCTCTAAAGAATGTAGCATCATAGGCAGTGTAGTCCGAGCTGCAGGGAGAATGGACTGCCATACCCGTTATGTGTCTGTGAGCGAGGGAGGGAGAAAAAGGAAAAGTACGAGCTGTCATCGAGCAGAAACGGGAGCTGGAAGCATGTAAATATAATAACAACCACTGCAGCCAAGAAGAGTGCCTGACGAGCCCAGTTGTAAGTAAGCTATTAAGACTCGACTGTACACCGTGTTCGTGTTTTCCTCCAAAAACAATAAGTTCTTTTGCAGCAGCCTTTCAACGCCTCTCTCTGTCTCTCGCAAGCAAAGTGACCCAGACAACAAAGTAAAGCTAGTTTTCGGCTACGAGCCCGACACAGAACCCACCGTATTAGCCAGAGGTCCCTTTACTACGGTTCGGAGCCGCGGACCTTCAGTAACAGTAATAAATCACAGCAATAGTACATTCACGTAGTTGTAAACAGCATGATAATATATTAAGTAATCCAAAGTATTCAGAATACGTTACTCTCATTGAGTAATGTAACGGAATACGTTACAGAATACATTTTGGGGCATGTATTCTGTATTCTGTAATGGAATACATTTTAAAAGTAACCTTCCCAACACTGACCGTGTGTTTGTTTTTTATACAAGTGTCAGTGGAATTGTTGCTGTACCTGCATGTCCAACACCACATGTTGTAATTGTTCAGCAGCTGCTGCCTGTACCTGCGGTCTCTACTGTATCCTCTGCACTTTTGTTACTATGAGCTATTTGTGCCAGATGTTTTCTTTAATCTCTTTGGCCTTTAAACTGTGCATCTAACCCCTACCCCCCAAAAACAACTACTTAAATGTGTTAAAGGTGCATATGTAGTTATTTTATAAAACTGGTGAGTATTAGTTATGTGGCATCCTTCTCACACAGTGGCATCTCCCTCACTTTACAGGGCTGAACTGTGACTCTGTCGAACACAAGAATCAGCTGCCAAAGACTCAAGTCTGGTCCAAAGGATAACTTTGGAAAATGTGAACAAAGGATAAATTTTAACTGTATTTTCACAGGTTTTACAGCACTTCTACCTTCCCCCGATGGCCATTCATACCTCACCAAAATAAAATTAACAGATAAACATTTAGAAGAAAGTTCATTTTTTTCACTTTCTCCTGTAGATATTTATGATTTTTACAGGGTTCCCCATAAAAAAACAAAAAGAGGAAATGCTTTTAACTATCAAACATTTCCTGTTGTCTAATTTCAGGACAGTCAGAGTTCTGAGCTAACATGACTTTTACACATTTATTTCTTACAGCTTAAGCCCAAAGCAGCAATCTTTACGCTGACAGAGGATTTTCACTGGTCTGGTCCGCTTAAGATCAAACTTGGCTGCATGTGGCCAATAATGAAAAATGAATCTGACATCTCGGCCTTAACCTGCAGTCGATTTTACCCCAATATTAAACCCTACTATTTGTTACAGACTTCTTTCTTATCTCAAAAAACTCAGTCGCGCCCGCACAGTGTGACTGTGCAGTAAACACACACACAGAGCTGTAACAGAAGTCTCTGCACTGTGTCACCAGTTAACTCTGATTATCCAGAAGAACTTGAACACATCAGAGTTAGCAACTCTGTAAATTACTCATCCTGTTCCTGTGTAGTGAGAGAGCCAGCTGTAACGAGATTATTTTGATTAGACACAAGGCCAAAGGTCAAAACGCCCCCTGTGGACACTGGGAACACTGCAGATGTACACAGTCTGCAGAAGGAGTGCCTGTTAGTGTAGGTGCAGGTTAAGCTCGTAATCTTTTGCTGCCTGGAGCAGCTTCGTGGTAAGTGTTACCTAACTTTCAAGGTAAAAGCCTGTTGGGAGACTGCACCCAGGTAAATATAGACACGCTCTCTTAGGACATGACAAATAACCCAAAGCTGTATCTGTAAGGTAGGCTGAGCCCCTTTGGCAGCAGAGATAAATGAATTTAAACTGCTTCAGTGGCCTGATTTTCTCAGTAATGATGTCTCTTTTCTTAGTTCCATCTCTGGGGAGATTTAGGTCCATGTGTGCCACAGATTGAATCATGACTCTGCTCCTTTGTTGCAAAACTCAAGCACAAATTATTCTCAACGTGTTTTTGTCTTCACAAACCCCCCAGGACACGGAGGAGGAGTTACGTTGATCTGGCCAATGCTTTGAGCCAAATCTTAGCCGACTGAGTGTCCGGTGCTGTGCTGCTCTCTTGCATAATGTCAGCGCACAAAGTGTGACCGATTTTGGGATAAAAGAATGAGGGGAAGGGGAGAAGAGAGGAAGGGGCCCCTGCTCTCTGCCAGTTTTCATGCAAATCGAAGCCCCAGTGAAAGAATCCAGAGAAGCAAAGAAAGATCCATTTAATGGCGTACGTGCACACATCTCTGAGGGGAAAAGAGGCATGCTGGTCATTTGAGCATAAAATTGTTTTGTTTTGTTCACCTCAGCTTGAGCCAGGAGGGAAACGGGACATCGAAGCAGATCTGGCCGTTCCCAGAAACATTGAATTAACCTGCTGTTTGTGCAGCTGTGTACTCCTGCTTCTCCCGCTTGTTTCTTGGTGGAGAGCTCTTCAACACACCCACACACCGCGGCCTAATCTGAATGTAGCACTCATCCTGCAGTCACTGGCCAAACACAAATTTCAGCTCAGACGCACGTACCTGATAACTCAGCACTGTCCACCACCCGGTCATTATGGCAACCACTAATAGCAGAAGCAGAGCCACAAAGCAGACAGTGAGGCACATTCAGCGGCTCGCTCAGCATCTCCAAAATCAACAGATCTTAAAATCCAAATTTGAACTGTTTATTAATCAGAACAAACTCACTTTGTCAAGAACAATCACAATAAAAACTCACCCGTCAGGTATCCAGACACGAAGACTTTTTGTCTGAGTCATGTTAGTTTCAAAGTGTCTGCAGATGCTGACACCTCTGTTAGTGGGAAGTGTGTTATTATGAGATGTGATAATGTGCATTAGCAACCTGACAGTCAGTGCTCCACTTTGCATGGAGGAGCTGTGATATTAACACTTTCAGTGCTCTATGAAAATATACAGTGAAGTTCAAAAGTGTGGTTTCGCCCCCTCATTTCTTTATATTTTCTTCCCAGGAGCCAGACTTTCTTGTAATTCTTAATGTGCTCTTGAGCAATACGTCTCCAGGTTTCTGAAGGACTGTCACAGATTTCCTTTGGCTACTTTTTCACTCATTTTCAGTCCAGTCCTTGAACCAGACCAGAGGAATGTTTGTTTGTTTGTTTAAACCACTTAACATTAACTTTTGAGTCACTCGGGAATTCAAAAAGCACTTAACTCATGTGTGTACACACAACACAAAGAAAAATACCAAAGATAACACAGTTTGACAGACATAAAGTAGGATTTCTTGATTCTCAGAGAGTTATTAGCTGAATATAATACTGAATATCTCTGCATGGTGTTCGCTGTAACCCTAAAAAGGAAGGAAGAGGTAGGCCTCAAAATGCTCTGCAGCATTTGCAGCAAAATCAGGAACATTTGAATGTCTTTAAAGAAGCCTGGAGAACTATTCCTGAAGATTACATAAAACAATGAGACGAATGTTTGGCTCTGAGTTCAGACTGTGTTGGAGAATAAAGGTCATCTCTGACTTTTAAACTCATTATAATTGTTCAAATGCAGTTTTGCCTTATTTACTGTGTTTCCACGTCTGTTTGCGCTTGTTTCAATAAATCATTGCACCTATTTCTCATTTTCCTAACAAAATATAAGTAACATGTGGCTTGAGACAGAGCAGATAGTGAGATTTTTTAATGCTATCGCATGCTGTAAGAACACTGATTGCTGGATTTCTTCATCACTGCTGGGACGGTGTTAAATCATTACTGACCCGATCGATGAAGCGTCTGCAATTCATTTAGTTAATGAAATGTGTCGGCTGATAAACAGCCTGGAAAACCCATCAAATCATTTCAGTTGCCGTTCATCCCATTTGATGCAGTTTAGTATGCTGTCATCACATCTATTATAAATGCTCTACAGAATTAATTAACAGTTCCGATCCCATAAAGTTGGTTCTGTTCAACTGGACGTTTTGTTTTCAGTGGGAGAAAAGTTTTGTCAGCCTTCCAGACTGAACAAATGCTTCCGGCATGTCACTGCCTGGACGACTGAGCGTGGATCACGACATAACAACTGTGATCTGTGTTGAATCTAGCCCATGAGAGCCCAAACCCATTTTTACTGTCAGGAAAACTATGGGAGAGTCAATGTCGAAACTTTAACAGGAACTTTTCTAAATGTGTAAAAGGGCGTAGGTTCTTATGGGCTAAAGTACAAAATCAAAACAAACCAGTTGAAAAGGAAAAAGGAAAGTTCCAGGAGCATGCTTGGTGGAGTAAATGTTAGCTGACTTTTAGTGTGTTTTGTTTTTATAGCAAATTGGGAATAAAACAATTCCCTTATCTAGAACTTACAGCCCTGGGAGGAACCTCCCTATCTGTTCTGCAATTTCCCAAATAGGCCCCATTTTTTTTAATCACAGCTTTTTTTCTAGCTTCCTTTGCTTTTGTAATCATGTTGAACAGGGAATCATCAGCTTTCAGACCCTTTAAACCTATTTAATATCAAAGTGCACGCTCTTTAAGAGGCTGCAGAAGACAGCATGGTGCTCTTTGCCCTGCAGGAGAATTATCTACTTATTTGCATGCTGTGCAGGATACGCCTCCTTTACGACGTGAATGAGCTCACTATGTGAAACATGTGTACGTCTTGTTTACGTAGAAACAACAGCAGGAGATAAATAACTCAATGTACAGACCACAGAGAGGACAGGCGTATAGGAGGAGGGTGGGGGGCAGGAACCAGCCGCGAGCGACCTCAGCCAGTCAGCACCGGTTCCACAGACACGCACACCAAAATACTAGAAAATTAAACTGTGGGTGTGTGTGAGTCTGAGGGAGGGGACAACATGGGGGGGGGGGAGCAGAAAATATCCAGAGAAGACTAGACTGGTTTAAACCTGCGATGACAGCATTTTAGTTAGTGTTCACAATTCTCACAACAATCAGTGATGAAAACAAACACAGTGGCTTTGCACATCTTATCTGCCCTGGATTTGTCTGCAGAAAGACATCATCCTAGATGCTAATGTCATTATACACACACTGACACACACAGCCTGTCCTCCTCATCCAACAACTCTATTAAACCCCCATTTCTCTGCTCCATGACCTCCTCTAACAGCATAATAGAAGTAGGGTAATACAAATCAACAACACAACCTGAAGTGAGCCTTTTCTGCATGAGGGTCAAGAGTAACTGACGTATAAGTACATTTATAGGTAATTTGCAGCGCTTGTCCATAGATTGCAGTGACTAATGGCATAGATATTGATCCTTCTATTATAATCATGAAATTTAAAAAATATGTGCTTGTATTTTAAAGTTTTTCCTTTTTCCATTTGATACTTTGAACTGTACCTTTGAGACAAGACAACGCTCTCTAAGCCTTTTAAATTAAATACTTATCCAGTCATGCACAATTATGTGAAAAACTCTATGCAGTTCTGTAAAAAACGAAGTACACCCTATGACTCAGTAGTTTCCCTTGAACCACCTTTAGCACCCATAACTTGCAATAATCATTTTCTATGTCACTTTATCACAGAAAATGTCCCACTTTTCTTTGCAGCATTGCTTCAGTTCACTGAGCTTATCAAGCATTTATACACGCGCAGCTCTCTTAAGGTCCCACCGCAGCATTTGAGTCTGGACTTTGACTGAGGCCTTGCAGCACCTCGATTCTTTTCAGTCATTCTGTTCTGTTGTCCTTGTGATCATTATCCTGTTGCATGAGCCAATTTAGGTCAAGGCTTAGCTGTCGACCTCACGTTTGACTCTAGTGTCGATTCAATGACTGCAAACTACCTGCGCCCTGTGGCTGAAAATCAAGTCCAAATGCTCAGCCCTCCAGCACCATGCTTCACAGCTGGTATCCTCTGTTTGGATTTTACCAAACATGGTGCTGTGCATTATGCTCCAACATCTCCACTTTGGTCCCATCTGTCCAAAGGACATTGCTGCAGCAGTTTGGTGATTTTTCAGACGCCTTTCTTTCCAAGCTCCTTAGACTACGATGACCTGGATGACTGAAAAGCTTCACAGACACAGAGAGAAGATGCTTTCTTCTGACGGCGTATCTAAACAAACCATCGTTGTTCAGTACTTTTCTGATTGCACTGTCACAAACATGTAACATGCTAACTGAGGGCTGTAGAGTCCTTTTGCAGTTTCTCAGAGGACTGCATGCTTTGACCTTGAGATATAATTGCTGGGACTTTTGTGCTATTGCATTAACGCAAAATGTCCAAACTTTAGCTTTTATGGAAATAGTCGAACTTCCTGATGATAAATAGCAACACCTAGCTCGCAAGTACCGTCTTGATTCCTTTGGAAGCAGGTTGGACTTAGTTTTTCACCGAACTGCACTGATTCATGTGAAAACTTTGGTCTTCACACGACTTTACACTCTGGGACAACAAAAAGGATTAAAAAAAAAACAGAACATAATTGTATAATTCAACCAAGCATGAATGTTTTTCTTATATTTTCACTCAACTAGAGGAAATACTGAATGACACTCATTGTTTTCCAATAACAACAGCTTTACAGACACTAGGGGTGCAAAATTAGGTTGACCAAAGAGACTTCTTTCTGTGAATAAGCTTCTTGTCAGTCATATGGTGAGGCATAATCTTATTTATCCTTCTTTTTGACTCTACGGAGATCACCATTTACAAAACCAACATCCTGTTGTATACAGTAACACTTGAAATGATCCATTTAGCCCAGAAAAAAGGTTGCGCATCAAGAGAGCTAAAGTGCTGTTTTCCATAATCGCCTGCACAACAGGATGCATCTCTGCAGCGTGAGGACTTTCCCCTTTGCTGATTAGAAGGCTTTTACACACACTTCTGTCGTCACCATTTCCATTCACGTCCTGCTTTCAGCCACTGTTTGTGTCAATAGTACGACAGTGCTTCGTCTTGCTCCTCAGGTAACCCCCCCCCCCTCCCCCTCCCAGCGGACAGTGCCTGATATCATAAATGTACTTGAGGCCAGTGGGACAGTGGGTGTGGTTTAACTCCTGACATCTGAAGCTGCTCATGGACTCACAGGAAGCGACACACTGTTGCCTCGTAATCATATTCAGGCCACCAGCAGACTGGCAGGGGCACTTGTCACCTTACAAGGATAGGAAAGAGTGTGTGAATGCACAGAGGTGACATTGCAGAGGGATCACTTCGGTGCAAGTTTAGAATCTGCTGAACAAAAAAAGAAAATGGAGTTTTTAAGCTATTAAAATGTCATTAACTCCACTTAGAACAGCAAATCAGAGCAAATACTTGCCTGATTGATACATCTGTTTAAGCATGTCTGATTTAACATGATAGTGCTGGTCGGCTGACCTGCTGTTAATCATTCACAGAGCAGATTTAAAATTAGAGAAAATGTCCCACTGAAGCATGTCTGTCCTTCACCCACATCCACAGGTGTAAATCTGTAAGCGTGAGTGTGCATTTGCACGTACTGTATGAGTACCTCACAAACGCCACCGATTTCAGAGCTGCCATTAAGACCACAATGTGGACTTTAACTCATGGAGACAGACTGTTAAAGAACAGCTTCACTGTCAGTCCAAAATACAGATTTGTCTCATTTAAGTCTTCAATCCATTTCAGGTTTTTGTCTTTAAGAGCTGTTTTGACAATCGGTGCTCTAAAATAAGAGTAAGAAGACAACTGGAAAGTGTTGAAAACACTCAGATACTCAGAATCAGTCAGCAAACGTCACCCACTTAACCATTAGAAACCTCTGGTGCTTTGAGCTCAATGTAGCAGATGATGTTAAGGTTGAAGTCCCACTAAGGTGACCTAAAGGTTTATATGAAAATAGAAATGCTCTTCAAAATAACTGCATGATTTCCAGTAAAAAACAACGTAATTTATAGTCCTCTAATGAACTATTAAGGCATTGTACTGAACAAAGTTGAATTATGTGTAATTCCTCATTCACAGTGGAAGAACAAGTTTTAGAAAGCATGCCTCTTGTTTCACTAACTACTTCCTGGGTGATTTCTGGGCAGCGGGCTCAGACTCACTCTAAGAACTCATCTGGGTAAATTTCCACCAGATCAAATCACTGCAGCCAGAGCACTGCCTTTGATAAGCTTTAAATAGAAGCCAGGAAAAAAAGCATGTAGCGAGATTCGCGTTGTCCATTTGTTCCTACCTGATATACAGCTGGTCATTCTTGTTCAGGAGTGACAACAAAACTGTTTGCAAAGTTATATAAAAATCATTTTTAGCTGCTTGTGCTGGCACAGACTTTAAATGTGTGCAACAAAATCTGAGCTGGCTGCAACTGACTCCACGTGACTCATTTGGACTGTGACGAGGTATAAACATCTGGCCAAGCCTTTATTCCCTGAAATCACTATTTACCTGTATCTAAAGGGCAAAATCCACGGTCTTTATTACTGTGCAGACTCTCAGGAAGACCTTAACAATATATATTGTGAATGTTTTGGGGGCATGAAGAAAGAGATGTGATTCCTGCCATTAGATTATAGATTATATACACAGAAGGTACAGAAAAACAAAGTGACTGTAGGCGTGTGAAAAATGAGCCAATAGCAAGATGTGTTCTGAAGCTGAAGCTGACGTATGTTTTGGCATAAATAATCAGTTTCATCTTGAGTAGGAAACTAAGTGTGACTTAAGGTGAATCTATTTTTTTTATGGTTTGCAATGATTTTAAGCCTTCTGGAGCCAGGTTCCCCTTACACAACATAAGTGATTTCTCACTATCTGTTGGAAATTTTAGTTTTTCAACGATAACGCTGGTGCAAGCGATCAACATCATTTGTTGGCAATGTAAATATGCACAGAAGTCAACTAACAGTCCAGGACTTTTAGGATCCCCAGCCCCAATCAGAGAACCATAAATCTCAGGTACATGCCTTGTTTACATAGACCTAATATTAAAGGAAATGTCATTTTGTGCAACAACATGGGTTGGCTACAGTATGGTGATGGTAACAAAACATAACGTACAAAATATAAATAAATAAAGAAAAGAACATTAAACAGCAAAAACTGTACAAGGGGTGATGCTCTCTCTATGGATCAGTATAGAATAAATTAAAAAAAAAAAACCTGACTCCCGGGTGTCAAACGATATCAAGGATCACATCATTATCATAGTTTGAGAGAGTCAAAATCATCTTAAGTCACTTGTCATTTTGCACCTGTTATTTCGTTTTTCCTACACAAGCGGCTATTTATGCTTTATCCACATCAACACGTGCAGATGGAGGCACAACAAAGCGAAATACGCAGGAAGCACTGCACAAGCCTACAGTACAGGAGGGGTTAGCCGGGAGGGAGAGTGTACAGGAGGAACGCACAAGAAAGGAGGGAGGGTGAGAGAAAGCAGGCGTGTCCATTCAGCATGCTCCGGGGATTAGCTATTTAAAGTGCGGCGACTGCGCGCCACTGAAACCTCTCCACGGTGCCAATAAGGACGCGGATCTCAGGACTTGCAGGACGAGGCAGCGCAGCAAGGACACAGAGTGAAGCACATTTTAATGAGGGGACGCAGATAAAGAGTGAAGTGACGCGTAGACAGCGAGAAGAAAATCAGCAGTATCCAGTATTTCATCGGGTAAGTAATCAAACTAACCCTCAATTCAACCATGACTGAAAGGTTGTATCAAGTTGTATTGTAAAACTTGCTTGAGTGCACCTCGGGTTTTTTTTTAATGTTCTGTTCTTCACGTAGGACATGATTTATTGTTCGAATAAATAGATAACCTCGTATGTGATCTTCTCTCATCAAACAGCTTAAGTGTGAGAAGGGGAGGTGTGTGTTTGTGGGAGGGTGCCTGATTATGACACTGTCTGGCAACGCATGGAAGACACTATTACTGACAACAGCCTGTCACACTCGATTATTTACGCGTGAATAAGTCACCGATTATTCTTCTTATCTTTCTTCTGCGTTAATTAGCAGCAAGATTTATGGTCCAATAATGCGATTTATAAGCATTTAACCTCATGCTACCAACTTTAACACATTTCAATAGACTAGACAAGGAGAAAACGCCACCGCCCCTTTCGCACAGCTTAAAGTTGTTCAAGGAGACAGAGACACGAGTGATGCGCACAGTGCTCCAGATGAAAGCTCAGATTAGCCCGTCTGGCGTAGTCCGAGCATTTCATTCAAACTTCCACCTGTACGCGCGCACACGACTCCACCTCACACACTCTGTACCTGTAGCATAGGCACAAGGAGATTTAACAATCCGGTTAGGGAACTTCTTTAAATAACAAGTTCAGGCATGGGAAAGCGTTAAGTGTCGTGAAAGTTGTTTATGATTCATAAAAAGCATAAACCAGTAATGAAAAGACGTTTCTCGTTGTACAAGTACTAGCATGTAAGTGGAAGATTGTTTACAACACTGGATTTGTTACAAATTTCAACTTAACTTAGAGTTTCAAGTTATTATCTTTAATTTTTTTGTTATTTTCTCAGAAGTTTGAGTTACTAAGTCAAAAAAAAAAAAAATGAAATAACAATCCAACCTTTTGGCTATTTTCTTTCTTTCTTTCTTTATTGTAGTGGCAAAAATAAACAGCCATAAAACATGTTAGAGGAAATTTTAAAAAAAAATCATCAAAGATTTCTTTTTTTGTAAGCAAAAAACTCTTATTTGAAATGTAGTTCAACAGTTACATAAATGTTACATCAAAAAGAGGACTTGTTTCATAAAGGTGTAGCATCGGCGTCTCATCTAGACACTGAAATAAAACATGTTGAGTTATTAGCTGGCTAGCATGTTGATGTGACATGAGATTTTCCATCTATTTGGTGTAATCATGTAAGTTAATTTTATGAAAAATATATTTTGGCAGTGTTTAAGAATTAGTTCAAATATGACATTTAGATATTGTACTAGGCCCACTGCACTTTTCAACAGGAGCTGGTCCAGCATAGAAACCCATGAAGCTCCCAGCTGATAGTTTAGTGCTGATGTTAATGCCAGAGGAAGTTTTGGAAGTTTGTTGACCTCACTTTGTAACTTTACGTGGTTTGACACTCCCTGGCTGAGTTGCTGTGGCTCTAAAATGCTTCCACTTTGCAAAAACACAACATATGTTTTTAATTGTGGAATATCCAGTATGGAAGAAATTTCACAAATTGTTATTTGGAGTGGTAACACCCATGCTCACATCCATCTGGATGAGATTAATTTGAGCGTCTTTACATTCCTTTGTTTGATTTATGAGCAACTGAATAGCTGACAGATAACTGTGGAGTTAAAAACAACTTGTCTCATGAATACAGAGAGAAGTAGAGGTTTAAAATGAGCGGGCCTATCACTGCCTGATCCATCTTTTCTTTGAATATTCAAGGGAAGATGGTCTAAAAGCTGTTTTATCCTCCATCTCTGATGAATATGAATAAAAGCTGACTGCATGCTGCTACTGATGCACACAGAGACATCTGCAGGTAGATGTGCACAGTGTGTGTGCGTCATCCAGTCTGGAAAGTCTGTATGGAGCTTTGTGGCAGGCAGACTGGCCTTTTTAACTTTTATTTTTTATTTTTTTAAAATAAAACTCCTGGGACTGACTGGAAAAGGTCAGTCCCAGTCCCAGCTGAGTGGAAGTGTGGGAAGATCGTTATCATGTTCCTGCATGAATATGTGCTTTGAAGAGTGCAGACAGAGAGGATCGGTGGCATTTGTGGAGGGTACAAAATATATGAAGGGATCAGATTTAATTTAGCTTAAGTTTCATAATTATTCTGTTAGGTTTCGTCAACGACACACACTCACACGCACATGCACAGACATGTGCTTTAAATGATGTGACACAATACTGGCATAGATCGTGAGCCAGAAGCCGCTCACTAATGTTTCTCGGAGGGATTGCGCAACCTTCAGCTTCACCAGCAAAGCGCCGCTAATTGAACAAGTAAAACTGCATTATTCAGGAGCGGCATGTTAACCACATAAGCTGCCTGCGGGCTTGGGATCCTAACAGTCACAAACCCTTTTCCCACTTTTCCTCATCACTCTTATCCTCATTTTGTGACTGTAAGCCTTTTTTTTAAAAATAATTTATGATGATGTTTTTCTTAGTCGTCTTCCTTTTCTGCTTTTTCTCATCCAATCCTCAGCCTTCTTTGTTTTGTCCTTTGCCTTAATTCCTTTCTCTCTTGCCCCCTCCCTTCTATGTGTGTGTGTCTGTGTGTGCCATCTGAGGTTGTTTTTCTTTTTCATGCTCCCAGGCCTACTGTGTGCTGCCAGACCCCCACAGCCAACCAAGATCTGTGCCCAAAATTCCTCACTACTGACCAGCCCTTCATATTGTGTGCACGTTTGTGCGTGTGTGTATGAAACTGGTTCAAACTCTGTACTGTCCCTGTTCCCGTGCTATACTGTGAATTCCCAGAACCTCTAAATTGATCTAAACATAATGGAGTCACTGTGCGTGTAGATGGCATAAGGTTTCAGAGCCACACCTGACTGAAATGCAGATGGGAGGAGTATCGGATGGTTGGAAATAGAGGAGGAAAAAACGCTCGTACTGTGAGAATTTGTCAAGAAACAGGGTGGCTGTGAAATTAGTGTCAGAGTTTCACACTTAGTGGACACATACCTCCCCCATTGGCTTGTCTGTGACGGGGTGTAGCAGCTCTGAGACCGTGCGTATGTGCGAGCTGTCACGTCTGCCTCACTGAGTCAGGCAGCACAACCAGTCAGCAGTAAATAGTTGTCGAGGTGGGGGTTTTGGGGGGGGGTTGTATATTTACCCAGGATTGCCTTTCTTTATGTTACAATCAGTTTACAGTTTGCGATCAGATATCTAAACGTGCCTCTGGGATGAATAAACAGTGAGGCTCAGTGAATTATCAAACTAAAAGGGGTTTCCCCATCAGAGTGACGAGGTTTACTTCAGACAGAGGTGGGAGGATTAGGATCAAACCTGCTCTGATCATAAATATTGTGACTAACTGGCTGAAGGTTTAATTCCAATAAAAAAACACCCTCAAATGCAAATAAGGAGCTGATTATTACTGTATCCCTTTAAACGAATGGTGGACTACTGCAGGGGGTGGGCACGCATGTCATAATGAGGATGTCAATGTACACTTTAAGCCCTGCATGACTGTTTAAAAAGGTGTACATCACATAAGAGATATCATATATAACTATATTTAATGTAAAAAAAAAAAAAAAAGCTCAGCATTTAAAAATAATATTGATAAATTCAGCTTTTCATCTTTAGCCAACCATGACAAAACAATTATACTGCAGGTCTCTGGACACTTGACAGTCTGAAGCTCCCTGTCCATCCATCATCGATCCTACAAAGACATCACACCCGGAGAAAATCGTGCCTGTTTTGTGTCACATCTTGCATCCTTTTTGCTTCACTTTGTGGTTGTTTTTTTTTGTGTGCAAATATTTGCAGTTGTGCAACCCTTAAACATCAATTTTTCCCTTCTTCCGCTTTTGTCAATTTGTAAAGACCCCAAAGGGAAGTAAAACATCCACCAGTGCAGATGCCGGTTATTCATTCCATACTTCACTGTTGCCCTTCAACTGTACCTCAAAAGAATTACTGTAATCATTACTGATAGGAAATCTTGCTAAGTGGTTAGATGGTATTATTCCTTTATGTATTTTATCTGAAAGTGCAGTAAATATCTCCTCAGTTTCCACTTTGTCTGGTAACAGTTAAATGTGAACATTTATTAGACTGGCATGTGAGGAATGAGCGCTTGCACTTCTCTGCGCAGCTACAATAGAAACTGTCAACGTCCATCAGCTCCCTCTGCTCTATTTCACCTGACCTATTTCTTAACCTGATTAGCCTAAAATAAATACCTTTTTTCTTTCTAAGCAGCTACAGCTCTGTGCCGGCATGTGACCCTTTATTTCCCCGCTGCAGATAGGCGGACAGTCCGCAGGGAAATCATAAATTTGACAGACATGTCTGGGTCGAGCTCTGCAGATAGGTCGAGGTTGAGCAGCTGTTTTTTTAAAAAAAAAAAAAGTTTGATTTTTGCTCTTCAATATCAGTTAAAACAACAGGTTTAGAGGCAAATTTGAGAAACTGAAGTTTTTGCTGATATGAGATATGAGGCTGTCAGCTGTGACGTGCCTACATCAGACGACCTCTGTGTAAAATGTGTTTGCTTGTCAAAAGAGAGCTTATCATTCGCCCTGGCTGCTGTAGTGCACTGACGTCCTGTTCCAGGATTAGACGGCGCGGAGGGTGGTGGTGATGGAGTGGTAAATAGTGACTGAGTGGTTGGTTGCTGGGCCGCCGTGCCATTCGGTGATACTGTCAGCTTACATTAAGCGGTCGCGCTGGTGAGGCGCAGCATCATAATTCCATTAAACGGTGACCTGGTGAGGAGACGATGAACTGTCAGCAGAGCTGCTGTGGCTGTGATGAGGCGGCTTAAGTGCGAGCTGTGGAAGAAGTGTTGTCACGATGGTTTAACTCGGCTTACTTCATATTGGAGAGAAAGCTCGTGGAAGACTTGCGTACTTTCCAATCAGCTCACTTATATTTACGTCTTTCTTCACTTCTTTCTCTCCTCAGGCATCTCTGTCATGGGTGTGAAGATGTTACAGTGCTTTCCCTTCTACAGACGCTGCAAAGAGCGCTGCAAGAGCAGGCAGTGCCCGCCCCCTCCAGGTGAGCACCACCTACTGTATATTCCACCTGTATGAGAAAATCAAATGTAGAACAAACCGCTTGACTCTCTATCTGCCACCCATACAGTGCCTGTGGAGGAGATGAAGCCACGTCTGTCCTCTACGACATCCTGGGGCAGTGACAGCGAAGGAACAGGAAGCATCAATCGGGGTTCCCAGATCTATTTCTCCACCAAGGCCCGGCTTTCTTTCAGACACCAGCTGGACAGCAACATCAATGCAGTGGATGCCACCTACTGAGGAAGACCCAGGGCTTCATAGGACTTGAATGGACTCAGTTTTCCATCGCCGGTTTATGCTTGGAGCCCGATAGTAGAGCAAACACATTTTGACGCCACCTTTAAATGGGAATGGCGGTAGAGTTGCAGAACCACAGTTTGTCTTTTAACTGCTTGTTCCTCGCTGCTCGCACACAACTGCTAATGATTCGTCAGATTCAAAGGACAGAGGAAAAAGGACTGGGATGAGACGGCGCTCAGAAGTCAGACGATTAGATCCGCTGCCCAATCGGGCATACTGATGAGGGCGAGGACAATGTAGAGAGTTGTTTACAGCGTTCACTACCAATAAGTGCATTACTTTGTCTTCTGTTTGGAAGGTTTTTTTTACTGTGTTTCTTTTATATGTCTTTTTTTTTTTTTTGACTACCTTTGTAGAAAAAGATCAATTTGCTGATTAGATCATGGCTGGAGTTAATAAAGGCTGTTCCACAAAGCAAGAGGAGGAAGATAGCATTCAGTGTGATGAAGTGTGTGACTATCTAAACCTCATCATTAAGTCATCATCGTGAATTAACTTTCTAATCCTGCTCTGTGACTCAGAACCCTGCTAGTTTAAAGTGAGATAATAAAACACAGAAAATGTTTTGCTGTTTTATAAAAGACATAACTGTAAAAACACGAGGTGGGACTGTGTGTAACATCTGCTGCAGTGATGTTAATAGTTAATAGTGATCTGTGAGATCTACGGTGGCCCTGATACTTCAGAAAGGCTTGCTGAAATCCAGTTGGGTTGTGCACCACAGGGCCACCGTATGAAATAAGCCGAGCTACACAGCAGCTTATTTCTGATAGGTATTTTCTTAGTCTTGCTTGATTCTGATCAATATTTTTAATTAGAAAAAAAGACGCTCTGGCTGTGTTTTTAAAATGCACGTTTCTTTTGTTTGTTTTTTTTAAGAAAACCTTTCTGTATTTGCCCAAATTGAAAAGCTATGACTGTTAAATGCTGATCAAAAAAAAAGACTAATGATCACTTGTTCAAATCCAGAGTATGTCAAAAATATCTTCATTCTAAACTAAGCAAATATAAAATAAGTTGTATCAAAATGTCTCCGGTGTGTTTTTTTTGGGCTGGGGGATATATTGCTTGACAATGTTGTAAAGACACAAAGATACCAAATATTGGCATTTTCTAAAAACTAAATTCAAATACTCCAGGAATGCTACAAACAAGAGGGCTCCTCTCGTGCACCACCATCTGCAAAAAACATCACCTAAGCAAACTCGCGGTTCAAGCTGCTTCCTAAGTCAGAATAAGCTCAGGCACATGAGCCCAACTCGACTGGCTGCCTGCTGTTTGTTTTTTGGTTATATTACTATGCAACAGGAAGTTAACTGAGTGCAAAATCTAATAGTTAAATGTGAATTTCTGTTTGTGTAGACAGCAGCAGATGTGATTTTTGATGATTTATCGCAGTTAATTGGAGTGTTATCAGAAACAAATTGCAAATAACTTCCAACTTGTGGACTGATATCAGACGTGCTCTTATGGCAACATTTATTGCAGGTTTTAGTGACGGTCTGCTTGACAGTCTCATTTTACAGCAAAAAAAAAAAAAAAAAAAGTGAGATAACTTTATGTTACTGGACAAAACAGATGACAAACTTTTAGCTTTGAGGACAAAACTTGTTGCTGAAAAAATGTGATACGTTGCAATACATGTTTTATCTCAAAATATTAAAAATAGCAATAATATGGTATCGTGTGGAGGTCCGGCAATGCGATCATTATGGATAATGTGCAGAGAAACCATGAAAAGTACACAGGCAAGATAGAGACGGGGCATCTAGTGGACAATATTTATTTAAAAAAATGTTTACAGGTATAAAAAAAATAAAACAGTTTGAAAACAAACTTCTTCAGACATGTGAGCAGTTATGATGACTGGATGTTTTTGGGTTTGGAGATGACGCCGTCTGGATAACGTTTCTTAAACCGAGCCACGACCTCGGGATCCAACAGATGAATGCCGTCCAGCTGGTTCCCGAGAGTTATCCTGGACAGGAAATGACACAGACATTGTGAGGTGTGTAGAGCAGCTCGCTGGTCTCTAAATTAAAGCATGATGGTATGTTACCAGTTAGGCTGGACATTGTGGGGTCGACCAAAGAGCTCAATCTTCCTGGTGCCGGGTGAGAGTCTCTCTATCATGCCGTAGATCTCGTCTGGCTTGTGACTCGTGGAGCGGACCTGAGAGCGCACAGACATGACTCAGGCTGAAGGAATTATGGGTAATGACACCACGTATAACAGAGGATTTACAGCTGTTTACCTCTGCCACGATGACATCACAGTCCAAACCCCTGTTGAACCCCTGCGGGTTTCCTTTTACACCAACCTGAAGACAAACACGTTTAGAATGACACAACACAGATTCAGCTATTCCAGCTATTGGACGGTTAAGAACGACAAAAGCAAAAAGTTGCTGAAGGTTAAATTCCTCAAGCCCGAACCCCAACGGGACCGTCCACACAGTACAACACTGAGATTGGTTCAAACCTACCAGGCAGTGCTCCTTCCCGTGGTTCAGCCAATGACCCGTCCTGCCGGTGCGGATGATTCTCTGGAGCTGGTTGGTTTTCACCCAAATGATTTCATCCACACGCTCATAGCTGAGAGAGGAGGATAAAGGCTAAATGATTAAAAAATAAGGGGAAAAATATGACACGAGGGTGACAGAAAGGCAAAACTTACCCCCAAAGGCTGAGACACTCTCTGCCCAGCTCCATAGCCCTGAAACAGGAAGAGAACGTTGAGTCTGAATACCATTTCTAAGAATAACGTTTAGGATTGGGGGAAATATCAGTTGTCAGACATGTAGTTACCGTCTTTGGGTAAATAATTAACCTGAATAGCAGCACAAAGTAGTGCCAGCTTCCTGTCGTGCTGAAGCTGAGTGAAGAGCTGTACGCAAACACTGACCGGGCTTCTCATCATTTATGACGAGTGAATGTAAAACTGTAGAGATGTGGCACCGTGCAGTCGATGTAATATTAACGAGAACAGAGAAGCATTGTGCAAGTTCCCTGTTCGATAGATTTATTTGCTAAGCCAATGCAAACTAAGCCACCAGGTTTTCCCCATCACCGCCACATGTTAATGTTGGGCATATATGCACTGCTCACTTAAACACCTTGTTCCCAGCTAAAAGTCTACTTCTTTAGAGCCTTGCTGAATGACGACATGCCCCATTTCTTTACCCAGTCTTTCATTCTGTCAATGACTGTCTGTTGCCCAAGCTTCTATCTATCTATCAATCTATTTATCTAATCTAGACTTAAAACATTTATATTAAATTGTAGTAAACTAAGTGAAGTCTCCTAGGAAAAAAAGCAGCCATTATTCTCTAGAAGTTTAACTTAAACAGGCTGATGGGCGTTAATTTGTAGATCAAATAAAACATTCAGCTATGAGTTAAATGTTGACATAAAGTGGTCAGCTGTCCTGCTAACTGAGCCAGATTTCTGGACTTTTTTAGTTACCTGCCAGTGACCCAGAGGAAGAGGAAGCCGTCATCCTGCAGGATGGGGATGTTCAGTTTTCTCATCTCGTCATCGGTCAGAGTACCGTAGGGCAGCTCCATGTGGATGTCCCAGGGAGGGTCAGCCATCACTACGGCGAACTTACCCAGGATGGACACGTCCAGGTAGCGGATATCACAGCAGATCCACTGAGTACCAAAGCACATAAATCACACTATTTTACAATTTTAAAAGACATTATGACACGTGAATGCGTCCAATCTCATAGGCTTCTTTTAAATCATCCCCATCCTCCTCCTCACCTGTGAAGGGAAGAGTTTGCCCACATTGCTGTCGGCGTCCCCTGCGTGGAGACCAAGCTCTGTGGTCCCCGCCTGGGGCCCCAGCAGGTTCCCCTCGGTCTCCGGGGGGCTGTCGATCTCATAGTGGACGTACTTACAGGTGTCCATGTGGAAACAGGTGTTGAGGAAGGAGCAGTCGCCGAGGCTCTCGTCTGTGTGCTTGTTGATGATGCGACTGCATGACAAAACATAAAGTTAACATCACAAAGTTTAAAAAAATTGCATTTCGGAGTCTGTGGTTAATGCAAGGCTTAAGCTGTTAAATGCTCACATGAACATAATAAAAGTGGGCAGAGAATCCCTTTTTATGTAGGACAGTTTTCCAAACTTTATGCATTAGAAAACTTAAAATGATGCAAAATAAAACTTGTGGTGCAGCACATTAGACACATGTATGAGCAGAACACTCAAAATGTGGTGCGTCTCATATTTATATCAAACATAGAGTATTTAGCATAATCACAGTGCCACCTGGAGGCCAAAGAGAGTATTACTCAAACACTTATAGATGTTTGCTATACTTGAAAAACAAAGCAATTAATGGGTAAATGTACTTAGAAGGTGAGCTAGAATTTCCCATATTTATGATACGCTCTTTTCTAGCTGTAGCACAGCAGCCTGTATTCTCATGATTTGGACAATCCAGGACCGTCATGGAAATAAACTTTTAGTCTTGTTAGTTTATTATCATGTCTGCTGTGTTTGATTTCATGTTTTTTTGTTGGTAGCAGTTTAATCTGTTGGGCTGTCTGTAACAGTGTCAGACCTTGTGAAGCAAATACAGACCGAAAGTGTAACTTGGTGCATGGCTGAGGCGTGTCTCCAGCGCGAACACATTCTTCTTTGGTCCCATGATCGCAGAACTCTTGGACCTGAGCTCGGCCGCGGGATCTGAACTTTTCCACGATGGACTGCTCCTTGGCTGTGCTGGCGTTCAGCAGCTCCAGAATCTCTCGGCTTAACTGGATACGAAAGAGAGTCACATGATAGCTGCAGCAGTAATGAAACGCCGATTTTTAATCAGTTACAAAAGAAACAAAAACAGCAACAACAACAACAAAAACCCTCTGTTACCTTCTTGCTCTGCTGCTCCTTGGTGGACTGTTGGTTCAGGAGGCTTTCGATCTCCATGTCCAAATGAGACGACTGGCTTTTACTGCTCCTACCCTTCTTCTCCGTCCCGCTCCCTGACGCCGAAGGCCCCGGCTCTGAGGAGGAGGCCGGCGTCAGCGATGTGGTTGACGAGTGAGGAGGAGAAGCAGAGCTCTGAAGCGAGGGCGAGAAGCCTGCAGCCCTTTTGCTGTGCATTTGGTCTTCTGCTTTTCTCTTGACTCCAGTTCTCTGGGCTCCAGCTACAGATCCAATCATAGCCCAAAGTTTTGTGTGGTCCACAGCTACGACCACCGTGGGGGTCGACGTGGAGGAGGAAGTTGTAGAAGAAGAAGGAGCCGAGGTGGGCTCTCGGACCTCGATGAGCTCCTGAGCAGAGAATTTAAGCAGCAGGCTCTGGATGCAGCCGTGACTAATGGCTGTTTCTGACTGTGACGAGAAGCAAACAAAACAGAGATGTCAAAAATAAACCCACATCACTGAGTTCAAGGATAACACGAGCACCAGAGACAAAAACTCACACTGTTGAGTTCATTTGTGATGGAAAGGGAGTCTGTTGGCAGTGTGAGACTCAGATCAGACAGATATCCCAGCAGCCTCTTCTCCAGTTCAGGGTCTGGTGGTTTTTCTGTTTCCTCCTGCGAGGTGGACGGAGCAGCTGGGGCAGGGCTGTCACTCCTGACTGTGGTGCCGTCTGTGCTGCCACCACCATCTGAGGGGACAACAAAGGATGAAGCATCAAGTTCAGAGAAAATTGTCAATATTTCCAATTTTAAATTCCTGAAACGTTTCATAACTTTTAGATAAAAAGGTTAAGTAATTATAAAAATAGTTGTTTAATTTAATGGTACAAGAATCATCCTTTGTTGTTGTTTGTTACTCCTTTTTGTTTTGAGGAATTAGGGAAATCTTCATAGTGAAACAGCAGAACTGCTTTAAAGTTTTTCAGCTCATATCAATTACTGCCATCGGTAAATGTCCTCTTCCTTTCCAGCGCTTGTACTGTTGATATACACTACTACATCCCCAGCATGGCATCAAAGCAAATGAGCTTTAATGAGCAGCTTTATAGCAAATTACTACAACTGCTGGATACTCTGAGCTAAATTTACTGGTTATCTGTAACAAAATACCTGACTGATCAATAATATAGATAATAATGTCATTGTTGCATCACATTTAGCAAGAATTAACACAGTATTTTGTTAGTTTCCAACAACAACCGAGTAAAACCCCACCTTCATTTGATAAAACTCAGTTCCCCTTTTGCCAGCGAAGGCAAATTCGCTCAATTAAATCAGCTACTAAATGAATGGACTGGAGTGCATTTCTGTGCTTTTCAAGATTTACCGAGCACTTCAATCACATCTAAACACAATCATTTTTATCCTATACACGTTAAGCGCTTCGAATCCGATTTAAAACCCCCAATTAACTTAATACACCATCAAAGCAAAAGACAAGAGACTTGAAGAAGAGAGTGCAGGCAGGATGGAGAGGGTGGCGTGTGTGCAGTGAACTAACTTTGATCTCAGCTGAGAGGGGACCCACTGATGTTTATTTACATCTTGCCACACCGTCAGTGACACCAGTGATATGGTTGAAAGGTGTAATTCAGACATAGTAATAACTATATTACGTTCTTTAATTAAACCACTCACAGAAAGGTAAGTGGATGCCCCCCCCTTCTTTCCTTGTTTCTAGTAAGCTTTTCTATTTGTAATTTGGCGCTTAGCGCACCAGAGGAAAACGAAATCGCCATAACACGGCAGCTTACACAGTCTAGATGGCTGCAAAGCGCTGCAGACCTGAGTTAAGATACGTAAAGTTAAATATATGGGGGGAACTACCCCTTTGGTATCAATACCAGCGTTAGCTGGGCACTGCCCGGCCTGAACCTACCGGCGGACAGCTGAGCCGGGTCTTTCCGCCGTCGCTGCAGCCTCTCCCGCAGAGAGTCCAGCTGCTTCTTGTGCGCCTGGATGTTGCTCCATGTGTCCGACATGACGAGCTGGACTCAGCTGCAGGAAAAACACCAATACTGGCCTCACCGAGCACCGAGTGTCCGGGAAACTAAACAAAAGTTGAATCCAGTCCACCCTTGGAGGGAAGCGGGTACGGTGCAACACGAAAACGTGTGTCGGGTAGCACACGGGTTGATTGGGATCAAACGTTCCGCTTTCGTAGTGATTTGTCGTGGTTTTAGGATTGAGGGTATATGATGTAGAATATAATACATATATATCTTAGTCTACGAAGGTGGTATGTTGGTAACTAAATCAGTCATCACGTTAAACTTCATCTGTTAATTTTCCAGGCGGATTCGTTTTCAGTACGGACTACTTCAATTTCCGGCGTCGCCGAAATTAAAAGCCCGTTTCCGCTGTGCTGAAGCAGACTGCACTCGCGATGCTTCCTTAAAGAAATTACCTTTCTGTGGCAGCAAACATACCGTATAGACTAATATCTAATAGTTATTAAGTAACTTGGTGCATTTTGTTCCAGCTCGCTGTCAGATTTTGCTGCTGCTCCATGCTCTAACGCAAAGATGGCGGAAGAGGAGAAGAGTGGTGAGGCTGTGGAAAACAAAGACGAGCTGCAGATTATGAAGGTAACTCTTCTCAGCGGAATCACACATTTATTCAAATGCTCCGACTGTCTCCAGCCTTTGTGCCCGGCTAGCTTCCCGTGAGGACGGTGTCATGTGTTGCTTCCTTGGAGTCTCCAGAAACAACAGCTGGCTGCAGCTGTCACGCCGAAGAACAGATTTTTTTTTTAGTACTAGCTTTAAGTTTTGCTGGTATGTCAGGTGCAGGAGTGCCACACTTACCCTTCTGTAGCTAGATTGGCCACAGATGTTTCACACCACAGCTTTAAACCACCAGATAACGGGCTGATATTCGCGCTTTGCTTTGATCTGTGCACTTCTTGCTGAGTCACCACATTGTCAGGGTGCCTCGGCTTCAGTGCACCAAGGATGAGGAGTGCAGCTGTACTGATTTGTTCTCTGCAGGCCCTTCGATGGTTCATGCCTTATAATGTTACAAAAACGAACTCTTTCAATACCAATACTTCACTCTGGGAGTACTGTGTAGCAGACGTTCACTTAGGAGTGAAGTATGGTTAACTTAGAAAACGAGAAAAAACTAACAGTGAACATGCAGTAACACAATACCGCACAAAAGTCTTGTACTAATATTTTCAGTGGTCTTGAGCAATAGTTTTCCAGGTTTTATGGAGGTCTTTCAAAGTGTTTCTTTTGACATCGTCTCCTTTTTCACCCCTTTCCAGTCCAGATCTTATACCTGACCATTTTCATAGGAATGCTGTTGTTTGTTTGCTTAAATGACTCCAAAGGGAAATGTGAATCATCCAAGCCTGAAAATGCTGTCATGTCTACACATAACAAACATGTTGGCAAAGAACCGATTTTTAATTGTATCTTTAGGGACTTTTTTACCAGCAGCTTGTCACAAAAATGCATAATTTTTGCACAAATGGGCGATTCCCAAAGAGATATTAGCGTAAAACTATGCTATATCTCATGCATGGTGTGCAGTGTGTCCTTAAGAAAAATAAGGAAACTGAACAAGTGGCAACAGGTCTGATGAAGTGATGAACCCACATTTTACATATGACAGTGCTTTTTGGTCCAAATCTTTGTTAGTATGTACTGATGAGAGCCAGTGATGTTGAAGATCTTATCAAAATTAGTGAAATTCTGAACACAGATAATACCGTCATATTTTGATCCATGTGGAAAAAGTCTGATGGGCAGTGGCTCCATTTTCAGGGGTTTAGGATCATCTTCACAGAGAACAGAACAAAAGGCAGCCAGCATCCAAAGAAGAGCTTTGAATGTCATTAAAGAAGCCACAAGAACTATTGCCTTTGTATACTCTATTTCCATATATGTTTATTAATTTTAATAAATCTCTGTACACCTGTTTTCCAACATGGTGTAAAGAAATCTGCAGTGGCTACAGACGTTTGCACAGAACCTTCCCAAGTGTAGTATAAACTGTTAGTACTAGTTAAATTATTAGTTACTCAGGTAGTTTCACTCCTCAGCAGTATTTGTTGATGTGTTGTTGTGTCTCAGTGTTGTACTACAGGCAGATGTGGTTGAGAGAAATGTCTTTTTGATCTAATTTTATGTCTGTTTCTTGTCTTCTCTCCCGACAGGAGCTGGTGGATGTGCTGTATAAGTTCAGAGATTGTTATTTTGAGACTCACAGTGTGGAGGATGCAGGACGGAAACACAGCGACGTAGCAGAAGAGATGGCACGGGCGCTGAAGAAGCTGGAGGAAAAAGAAGGTAAGGGTCTCTTTACATTAATAAAAAAAAAAAGTGAGTTAATTTGCAGGCTTTCATTCACAACTGCTCCGTTTACAACTTCCAACAGAAGCCTTTAAACACAAAGCCGAGTTCTTGCTGCAAAAGGGACGATGTCTGAACGTGGCTCCAGACTTCAGTGCTGCAGCAGAGGAGTGTCTGTCCCGCGCGGTGAAGCTGGAGCCTGGCCTGGTGGAGGGCTGGAACACGTTAGGGGAGCAGTACTGGAAAAAAGGAGACCTGATCGGTGCCAAAAACTGCTTCACTGGTGCCTTACAGCAGGTAATGATGGAGAAAGGAAGGTTTGTCCTCTTTGGTTTATTGTCTTCTCACATTCCACACCTGCAAACACTCCTGCTTTTACCAGGTTACTTCATTTTTTTTCCACAATTTATCCCGGGAATCTCTTGTAATTCAAACTTTATTATGAATAATTGTTATACACATATTAATACATTTTCAGTTTATGTGATGTGACCCAAGTTTCCAGTTACTGGTGAAACAATCTCCACATTTCTAATCATTGAATCCAAACCAGGAAACACAAAATCCACTTCAAATTGGTTTGTGTTCAGCTGATCTCTGCTCAGGCAGACAGATCTGTTAGATTATTATATTATATTAGCTCATTATCTCCATAGTTGTTGGTCTGAAGCTTTAATCGTAACAGGAAGAAACCCCTGGCAGGTCCAGACGCAGGCAGGAGCAGCCATCTGCTGTGACCTGTGGGGGATGAGGGGAGGGAAACTGGATAAAAGTGACACAGTGGAAGAGAGCCAGAGATTAATAATGAAAACTGATTGATACAATAGTGGTGTATAAGCACATTGTGAGTGAAAAGCAGGGATTGAAGAAGAAATGCTTAGTGAATCATGGGAAGTTTAAGCCTAAGCTTATTTCAGCATATCTAAGGGATTGTTCAGGGTCACTTGATCCAGCTATGCTTAACTATAAGCTAATAAACAACAAGTAAGCCAGCAGTCTGTGAGCAAAGAGCTCTAACGGGGCGATGCGGTGCTATGAGGTCTTTAAGATGAGAGCCTGATTATTCAAGACTTTGTGAGGAGCAGGATTTTTAATTCAGTTCTGGATATAACAGACAGCCAATGTGGGAGAAATATGCCTGCTTTTCCAATCCCTGTCAGTACTTCCACTGAAGTGTTCTGCAACAACATCTGGTGAATTTAAAAGCTGTTTCTGAGCATTAATCCAGATAACATCTCCTATCCTTTCTGTTAGGATTCATTCATGTTAGTATGTTTTGTTTTCCACCTCTGTAGAGCAAGAACAAAGTGTCTCTTCGTAACTTGTCCATGGTGCTGAGGCAGCTGCCCGCGGCTGACAACGACGCTCACGGCAAGCAGGTGCTGGAAAGCGTGGACATGGCCCGGCAGGCCGTGCAGCTGGACGTGAAGGATGGGACGTCCTGGTGTGAGTAGAGTGAAGACAGACGGTGCTCTTTGTTAGAGATGCTAAAGACTGTTGGGACATTAATTCATGTCGTTCTGCCTTTGTTTTTACAGATATCCTGGGAAATGCCTACGTGTCGCTGTTTTTCACTTGTGGACAGAATCCACAGCTATCTCAACAAGCTCTAAGTGCCTACACACAATCTGTGAGTACAGACTTAAACGGATACACACCAGAGGGAATACCGATAAATAAATAAATAAATAATCAACATGCGCATCTGTATTTTATTCCCGTTTTCCTCCTGTGTAGGAGACGGTGGATCGAGCTGCCTCTTGTTACCCGGAGCTGCATTTCAACAGATCCACGCTGTTCCAGTACGAGGAGATGTACGGGTCTGCGCTCGCCGGCTACAGTCGAGCAGCCGAGCTCGACCCCGGCTGGAAGGAGCCACCAGAGAGAGAGAAGCAGCTGCTGGAATATTTGGAGAAAGTGACCGAACTCCTACAGAACAAGGTAGGAGACTCTTTACAAAAGTACCGGCATACTGTTTATGTCCTGTTACAAAAACGTACAGAAAAGAAGTCGGTGAAAATCATGCTGTGATTTGGTCGTGCTAAGAGTCCCCAAGGTGGTTTATCAGCCACCATCAGATTTAATATTATCAATGACTAAGTAAGCTCTGACATGCTGATGCTGTAAAATACCCAGTAATACTCCAAAATGTTAATGATTGACATGTAATCAGTGGCAGCAAAGTGATTTCTGTCTAGAGTAAAAGGGTAATCTAAATGATGTAGCTCTTGACTCCTGACACAAAATAATGGCTACAGAAATCATGTCATTGAGTCAAGTACGGATTTTAAAAAAGAAAAGAAAAGTAGAGTTAACTGAAGTGGTTAAACGTAATTCAAGTATTTTAAGATCACATAATTTCTTTAATGTCATCATCTCTTTATTACACATGTTGTCTTTATTGTTAGTCGTAGTTATGTGTATGAGTAGCACACGACCTTTGAGCCTGTTTGCTTCCACTGTTATAAATGCTTATCAGTGACATACAAGTCGGTTTTCTGTTTTTGTTTTTTTGGTTTTTTTTTTAACCACATGATGGCAGCAAAGAGCATATTTGACTCTAGTTTTTCCCTTAAGCTTCAGTCTGCCTTGTGTGTTCAGGGGAAGGTGAAAGCCCGCCGGTTACGGACGATGTTGTCGAACCTCAACACGTCTGCTTTGGGCCCCTGCTCGTCTCCTCAGTTTCGCTCCCCGGCAGGCCGTGTGGGCAGCCTGGAACCCCGGACACTTTCCTCCCTGACACATGGCCACAATGCTGGGGTGGCCGCTCTGGGGAAGGTGGTGTTCAGCCTGGCCTCTGAGGGTCGCATGGCCTTGTAAGAGAATCTTATTTAACAGTAATGGTCCTTTAATGCACGTGCAGCTTGACTCTGGCTGTAAAAGTGAAGTAATGTGAAATCTTGCAATCTTCTTTTTTTTATTTTTCCTCCAGTACGTTTGGCATGGTGGACAGTGAGGAGACTTGTATAGTGGTGATGGTTTACAACACAGCAGATAGCTGGGGCGTCCTAATAGGAGATTCTGTAGTCATTCCTGAACCTCAAGTTAAACGACACAGTATAACCCATAAAGATAAGGTAAGTGTTGCATTAATGAATGCTGTTTACAATCAACGCAATAACGTCTGAGTATGTGACCTTCTCTTGTCCTCTCTACCAGTCATTTGATTTTAGAAGTATACGAGTGGACTCTCCTCTGCTGCTCATCGTCAACGGCAAGAAGCAAAACGCTAAAAGTCAGATCGCTGCCTCCGTCAGCTACAAGCCTCAGAGCGAGTGAAGCAGACTGAAAGCCCAAGGACCAAGCTTTCTCGTTTTCTCTCTTTTTGCTGGATTTTGAAGCATTTGTAGCAGTTTTATGCAGTTCTGTAAATAGGTCACCGTGTTACATTTCTTTGTATTTATAAACCTTTTTTATACTCCGTGGGTGTGGGGCCGAACGTGGGTTATTTGTAAAGGAAAGAACCTGTGACGTGACAGTTGTGACCTCAGTTTAAAAAAAAAAAATTTAAAAAAAAAAAAAAAAAAAAAAAAAAATTTAAAAAAAAGGGAGAGAGAAAAAAAATATGTATCACTTTTTTTAAGTGTATTTTTTTTCTTGTATGTTAAAACTAAAGTTCTCAAAAAAAGACATTTTGAGTTGTCCCATAAGAAGTACTTCTTTTTTTTTTTTTCTTTTAAATTTGAAAGTAGTAATGTAACAAAGCCTTTGGCGAACCTGATGCACCCGCAAACTGATGCAACTGAATTAAATTCAGCTGTTATTATGATTTTTAACTTTTTATTTAAAGTTGTGACATGGCCTGATGATCAACTTTCAGCATGCTGTCTATCCACTGTAACTCATGTCTCCACAAACCAGTTTTTATGGTCTGGCTTGTACTGCTTTGGTTTTGCAGTGAAAAACTCATTCACATCACATCTTGGATCCCAATAAAGAACTGATCACAGCTCAGGTTTAAGGTTTCCTGCTTTGTATAACAGGATATATACATGTGAAAATGAAGGTTTTCTACAGGACTACACGATTATGCAGTGACCCAGTCAAAGTCCAGACCTCAATGAACTGAAGCATGGCTATAAAGAAGAGTGGGCCAAAATTCCTCTACTACTACAGGAAAGGCTGACAAGGTCATACAGGAAATGATTACTTCAGATTGTTGCTATTAAATTTTCACAGCACTGCATGAAGTGTTTCCAGAAGCAAATCTTTTGTAGCATTATGTAAATTAATAGATGCATTTAAATGGTCATGCTGCATGTAGTATAAAACACGGAGCAGAATCTGATGAATAAACCTGAAAAATCCCATAAAATCTTTGTTCCAAAATAAAGTTTTAAAAATCTCTCTTCCCCTAAAGTTTTTCTTCTCCCTCATCTCTGATGTTATGAAACTTTGAGGATCCAGTGGTGTTGTGCCTCTTTCTCTAATAAATCCTCCAACTGACCACCTATATGAAATGATCCATTTGTACTTTTTCTTTTAAAGCTTTACAGTAATCCACTTGGCCTTTTTAGACAACTCTTCATTACTTTATAATCCTATATTTAAATACAGAAATGAGGAAAAAGTGATTGCACCTGAAAGCTTTTTGTTAAGAGACAGATAAGTGTTAGGTGTAAGACATAACTCTGTGAAAAAATGCTTGAGATTTTTATTATTTTCTTAGGAATAACATATAACAAAATATAAAATGAAATCCCATATTTGTTAATACTGTTAAACACATATTTATGGTTTGAACAGGAAATAAACTGCACAAAATAAGAGCAAACGTCTCCTGCTAAAGTGAGTACAGCAGAACAGAGAGTAACATGGATAACTGCAGACTGCTGCTCTCAGTGCTTCCTGATGAAGGGCCGGCATTTATCCCTGCCAGGGGAGCTGAACTGGAAGAAGGTCTTTCCTCCATCAGCCTCCAGGGCGGACAAGAATCGACTGTCCCCTTCAGGGCCGAGGGACAGGAACGGAGGGCTCCTCTGAGGAGTCGCATGCCGAGCCACCCCTGAGTGAAACACAGGAGGTTGATGGATGTCTTTCATTGTTATTCTCACTAAAAAATTCCCTTACATAGACATTCAGCTCATTACTCCTGCTGTTCTTTCCTGATGACAAAGTCTTTTTGATAAAAGCCCTGTCTTCTCTCGTTGCCATTAAGCATTATTCTTTTACCCTGATTCCTTCCTCTTCTCATTCATCAACGTGAGCACAATGTGAAAGCTGATTTTATGAAAGCAGAGTCCTTATTTATCTTTGTTTTCTGAACATAAGTGATATTTTACTATGGATTTTAGTAGTTTTTCTGCCAAACATTGCTTTAGTTAAGTGCAGGTAATAGAGGCCATGATGACTTCTTCACATTGTTTGTGTACTCAGCCAACAACAAAAACTTACTACTTCTTACCCAACAACATTTACTAATAATGCCTTTAACATTTAGGCATTATTAGTAAATGTTGTTAGGTAACACTTTTAAAAAGCATATATTATATATATTATTATATCATTATTATTAACAGAAGTTGTTTATTGTATCATATATTATTAGCCTCATGAAAAACTGACTTTTTTATTGAGCCATTGCACAGACCACTACTGTGCAATGATGTGTTTTAACTTGTTATGGTCAAAGTGTGTAAAATCAAGTTAAAACTGAGGGTTATCTTCCAATTTACACACAGTTTAACACTTCAGCAAGGGTTTGGAGATGGATATACAAAGCTACTGCAGTGTCTCCGAACCAGAGTGAGAAACACATCAAGAAATTCAAAGAGAGCCACACAGAGCAAGCCTGGCAGAGATAGGAAACAAAATGTTTAATATAAGTCTCTGGAAAGAAAACTGGTACGAGATGTGGCTAAAGACCTCAGAACAACTCTGAAGACACAAGGGAATGACTTTGCTAAGTCTGGAAATTTAATTTGTTGGTTTAGTTTAGTGCCTGCACAGGAATGGACTGCAAGGTTGCAGACCAAGAAAAACTGAATTTTTGCAGAAGAGACACTTTCAAGACAGAATGAAGTGAGGACAACCTGGAGAATATTTATGGAGACTGGAGGCGCTTTCTTTGGCCAGAGAGATGCTGCTTATGTTTGGAGAAAGCAGGGAGAGGCGTATAACCCAAAGAACACGGTCTACACAATGAAACACGGTTTAGGAAGCATTATGCTTTATGCATGCTTACGTCCGGAACTGGGAATCTCATCAATGTGGTAGGAATCATGAAGAAAGGACACGTGACGATTTTGAAAGAAAACCTGAAGCAATCAGCAGCAAAACTGGATCTGTATCGTCGATTTGTCTTACAACACGACAACGACCCAAAACATAGTTTTCTCCTGGTCAAGAACGACCCCCAGATAACCAAAGTGAACGTCACTGACTTGCCTGCGCAAAGCATAAGACCAAGGTTCATGCCAGAAGACCAGCAAATCTGGAGAGGTTTTTGAGATGTACCAAAGAATAATGGGCTGGGACAGCTCAGGACACGTGTGCGAGACTTAATAAAACTAGCATGGTTGGAAAAGCTGTGTTAAAAATTCCCTGTACTTGGTAAATAGTGATAGGGGGGCTAAAATTCTGTCATTTGTGATTAAGCACAAATGCTGCTGTTTATATTTGAAAACAATATTATGGTTTGACCTAGGGCTGGGCGATATGGCCTAAAATCCATATCGCGGTATAATTTAAAGCACATGCGGTAACGATATATATCACGATATATTATTTTCTTCTGTTTAACGTATTTTCCACACTATAAGGCAGACTTAAAATCCTTTAATTTTCTCAAAAATCGAGAGTGTGCCTTATGTATGAATTCTGGTTGTGCTTACTGACCTCGAACCGATTTTGGTGTGCAGAAATCTGTTAAAAAATGTTTTAGTACAACTTTGGTAAGCCGCACAGCTTGATGGATTGTCAGAGCATTACAGCTGCCGTAGTGAGGAGCTTCGCGGAGTAATCTGGGTCCAAAACTCCGTCCGCTCAGGTCCCAAAGTCAAGCGAATACTGAGAGTTAAAAACGGTCTAAATTCTTTCATCTTTAATAAAATCATCAGCATGAGTAGGAAATTAGCTCGCTAGTTTCCACCTAAACATGACATACCATGTTCTGACTGAGAGATTTTTGAAACGAATTAAAACGTACAGCTCTGCTACCACTTCCAACATAAATGAAGACAGAAAACTAAACAGCAGCGGCGTTTGCAGGGTTACTGAAGTTGGACTACCTGGTATATAATGTTGTGCTACGTGATTGCTAGCGACACAGCTATGTTAGCATAACATGAGCACAGTGAAGCTGGAGGATGAACGCCAACTTTTTTTCCACTCGATAAAAGTTAACGTGAGGGATTCTGGTGGTCAGGGACAAATGCAATCGCATAGCAGGATGCTATACACGGGCCAAACTTCAGTCAGGAGAACAACTGATATAATCCATCCACAATACAAGGTTAGTTATTAATATACTGCAACAACACGGGAATAGAGCAGCTGCGAGAGAATTCAACATTAATGAATCAATGTTAGGGAAGTGGATGAAGCGCAGTTTTTGGCTTTCCCCATATCTTAAAAGTGCTTCATCTCTTTGCTATGACTGTCGCCCGGTGTTCTGGGAATCCATCCTACCTGGAAAAACGTCCTACCCAATGTTTCTGCGCAGACGCGGCGCATGTGCACAACACCAACGCCAAATTTACTACTTTTTCTCTCACCCATCCGGAATACTTCTTAAGGTTATGGTTAGGGTTATGGTTAGGGGTAGGGTTAGGTTTAGTCGCAAGTCACCGTCAAATTATAATACAGGTAAGACGTTTTGTCAGAGTAGGATGGTTTCTCAGAACACCGGCATTTGCAGATGATAATGGTTGTAACCGCTGCGATGCTTTCAACCAAAACAGGCGCAGCTTGATGACGTTGTCAACATGCGCAATCGCGATAGAGCGGTATAGTCAAAATCTCTATTGTTGGCCAAATTTATATAGTTTATATCGTATATCGTTTATATCGCCCACCCCTAGTTTGACCTTTAAAAGTTAAAATAACTAGTCATGCCTTTGTCCATTGTCATAAACTAGTTGCCAAGCCTTCATCTCTGTCCAACAATGCACCTTTAAAAACTACAAATGAACAACAATGTACTGACATTACCGGCATTATTATCAGCGTTGTAGTCTTGATGTCCCATTTGTTGCTCTGTATGTCTTTCTCCAGCACCCACCACCATGCTACGCATCCTCAGAGAGTCGTACAGCCCCTGTAGTTTCTGGTACTGCCGGTTTCTCTGCATCAGCTTCTCAGACACCTCGCTGTAATTCCTCTTGTACTCGTCCATCATCTGGCCATCAGGATACAGAGAAATCTATTTTTTACTCTATGTATGTCTTCAAGATTCACAGTTAAGACGACCACGTGCTCCCTATAATTTTACATCTTAGCCTTTGAAGCTATTTTACACCAGGTTACAAGTTTAGTGTATTAATGTCTTGTGTGGCGATGAGAGTTGTGTCATTTACTTTCTTCAGGGAGGCGATTTCTCCTTTCAAGGCGGTAAGCTCCAGTTCTCTACTCTGGTTCTGCTGAGTCAGCATCTTCTCCATCTGCTTCAGCTGTGATTCGGCCCGTGACAGACTGTACTCTTGATAGATACGCTCTTGATGCACCTGCACACACCAAGACTTACACGCTACACAAGATCTGACTGACATAAACGGACCATCAGGGTTTATATACGGGGAAGTACACAGCCAGCTGAGCACCTCAGAATCCGCTGATTGTTTACCAACTCACCTTTTTCATAATTTTAATTCTTTAAATAAACAGAATCTCAAATTTAGCATTTAGCATGACTTAAAAAAAAAAAATTATATTAGAAAAAGGGGAGGGATCACAGCTAGAAAATTATCCTGGTTTCAAACGTAGATAAAAAAGAGACCACTTACATTCTGTAACTTGTTTTGATCAGATGGGCATGGCATCATTACATATGCTAATACTACTTTACGAATAAAAAATTAGATTTTTCTGGGATGATGTGGGAGCTTCTCTCACATTTGTCTGCTTTTGTATTGATTGTTCACATGGAGATACTTGACCTGATAGCTCCAGAAGGCCAGAGCACGAGAACTGATGTCCAGCACTATGTCTGGTCGCAGACCTGTCAGCACCATCGCTTTATACTCCTCAGAGGGCGACAGCTCCATCCTCACAATGTCCAGCTTTCCAGACAGTGCAGACGAGCATGCAGGGCAGATGACTGGAGAACGGCTGAACTTCTCAGATCCGTGCTGATCGCAGAAAACATGTGAGCACGCTGTGACCCAAGCGAAGGCGCTCAGCTTAGCGCGACACTTTGGGAAATTACACAGGAGGGTGTCATCGCAGATGGACATGCCTTTGTAAAGGACAGGAAAAAGTCATTCAGAGAAAAAAACTACAAAGCAAAAAAAATGATGTCCAAAGACTAACAATCAAATTTCCATAACACAAGGCCCAATGCGATGCAGGAGTAATTTGGTCTTTGTTTGAACTATTTTAATCACAATCAGACATTATTTTAGAGGTCTACATTTTACTTTAATCTGAAACCTTTGTATTAAAAGCAAGGTGGACAATAGTTTTTATTAATACAGCTGCAGCTGGCCTTAACCTACAACATTTTGGTAATTTATAGGAGCTTATTTATTACATGTTTAAATAATTTTGTTCACATATTCCCACAAATTGTTTTTATCAGGTTTTTTGTAGGTACATATTTCATGTACCTACAAAATGTTAATCAAAAGCTAAGCTACAGTAACTGTATGGGGGCTAAAATAACTCTATAGATCCCACGTTGGATAAATGTACTTTTTACAATGGAATAAAGCAAAGGTTATTATTTGTAAACACTGAAACCCTTTTTATTTAATTTTTTTTATAATATATATTTATGAAAAAATAAAACTGTTAAAATACAGTTTTGTTGTATAAAACGTAAAAGCTCTGCTACCCAAAATTGAGCAGCATTATCGACATTAGATGCTAGCACTAGAAGGTTAGCTAGTGAAAGCCTGAGGCGCTCTGCACTTGCTAATAACAAGCTCGTTAAAGTGTCATTTCAACCCTTTTTTTCCTTTAGCAGACTATTAAAAAATATATACTTTCGACATTATACACACGGACTTTAACACAACCCTAAAACACTGGTGAAAATGGCTAATTTCAAAGACCAAAACCTACCGTTAATTCTTTACTCTGAAGATGACCCCGCAAGTGACATCACTGCTGAAATCTGATTGGCTGATACAGCTCAAGCTCTACCAATCACGATGGCAAAACCTTTTCACTACAATTTAAGAACTTTAGAATAACTCACAAAGTTAGGGCCAAACTTTTAATGTAAATCTCAAGCAGGATTCGTGTTATATTTAATTATTATTATTATTATTATTATTATTATTATTATTATTATTATTATTATTATTATTATTATTATTATTATTATTATTATAACATATATCCAGTGAAGCCCTACAAACTGTGGTGTGGAAAAATAAACAAAAAAAATAAAAATTAGGCCTACATTACCACTGGTAGCTACCACACTAAGCTACAGTAAGTTCAATTCTGAATTTGCAGAAGAAGCGGCTGACCTCACTCTACTTTCCGGATTCAGATTGTGTGCAGCAAGAATGTTGGAAGTGCCATCTACTTTGCTGTTGTGTGCTTGGAAGGCAGCATCAATCCCAGAGATGGCAGCAGGCTATACAAACTGATTCAGAAGGCAGGAACCATCGTTGGCAACAGGTGGTCACCGAATAAACTGCTCTCCATAGTGGCAAACCCATCTCACCTACTCCACTCCACAGTACTGAGCTACCAAAACTCATTCTCTCTCAGACTTGCTCAATCCGCCTGCCGTAAAGAACACTTCAAAGAATTCCTCATTCCTGCCATTCTCTGTAAAACTGTACAAAAACTCTTCTTTCTGAGACAGGTGAGCACACCTGTCAGGCATAAGATTCCACACACATAATACATATTATGTATTATATCGTCTTGCAGGTGTCTCTATGTAATAAAGCAGTAATGGAAATAAGTATAATATTTCAGTTACTGTACTTCACTGTCTAACATTATGAAGCCACATAGCACATATATTGGCAAAAACGTATATGTTGCCTTTTTGAATTCTTGTTTTTTTTTTTTGTAGCTGCTTTTACTGGCACAAGTATTTATGCTTCCAGGCTTCCTTACAAAAGGGACATAAATAAAACAACAACAACAATGATAATGATAATGTGATCTGGATATCAGTGAAGGAACCATTAATGCCAGAGATGATATATTATGTGCCATCTGTTGCTATCCTGGATTTCAGGAAGGACCATGCTTGTTTCAGCATAACAACAACAACAACAACAACAACAACAACAACAATAATAATAATAATAATAATAATAATAATAATAATAATGGTTTTACATGTTATAGTGTCCTAACGTTTCTTTCTTTCTTTCTTTTTCTTTCTTTTCGAAATAGTGCCGTATTTCAAAGTGACGTGAAAAAGCTTGACTAAAGTCCATCATTGTGAGCTTAAACTGTTAAACTCTGAATGGCAGGCATTTCCTCAAAATCAAATACTGCCCATTTTCCCTACACAGCTTCTGAGCGGACAGTCTATATGCTTTATGTGAGACACCTACTTAAATATGGCCCCCTTCCTCCTCCGCCACCACTTTTTTTTCTCCCCCTCTCCTGCTTTTATCCATTTCTCCACGTGGTACAGGAGTAAAGGCAGGGGGTGAAAGAGGGGCATTGTGTTGTGCAGCAGCGGGTCCGGGGGTTCATAGTGAGAGAGGGGAGATGCTCACTCAACTGTGTCCAGCACGCCATTGTCAAAGATTCCCATCTATTCTCTGCCTTTTAAATAGAGCTCCAGTGTAAGATGCTTTTTTTTTGGGTGGTGGTGGTGCTGGGGGTGGGTATTATGCGCTCGGTGATAACACACACGAATTACATGCACGCATGTGGAATGGATGTGTGGCCCCACTTGCAAACATTAGCCGCTCGCTGCACTGTTGTTGATAATTGGCCCCGAGGAAATCAAAGGCTACATCTCGCCTATCTACACTTCTCAGCTCAATGCTGGGAAGGCAGATTTTTGACTCATGCTGACGGAAACCACCTGCCAGCTTGACTTCATTATTATGACTAGGATCAAAGTATAGGTGCAGATCGAGGCATGGCACCTGATTGCTAAGTTACCTGTTGGATTAGTTTTACGCGTGTTACTGCATCTTAATCAGAGCCATCGTCCTCTCTCTCTCTCTCTCTCTCTCTCTCTCTCTCTCTCTCTCTCTCTCTCTTGCTATAATGATTGAAACATTTATCGCGAACAAAAAGGACACATCTTACGCCCGTTTTAATTTGTTTTTTAGACATCCAACGGGCTTTGACGCCATTGTCGGTTTTTTATTGAAAGTTTATGGCTGCAGCGTGAGAGTGTTAAGAAAAATAAAGCTGGGGGGGGGGGGGGGGGGGAGAGATAGAAAGAAAAAGAGAACCGGGGAGGCTGTGTGTTGCACGCCATTCAAATGCAAATATCATAGAACAAGGAGTGGTTCTGTGTGCGTGTGTGTATATAGTGTGTATGTGTGACTGTGTGTGCGCTCCCTGTATGTGCATGCAGTGGGGCAGCAGTGGGAGAGGAGGGGCGCAAATTGGACAAGTTTTTTTGGGGGGTAGAAGAGACTTTAGAAAACAGCCACACACACGGCAAGCTTCATGTGACACGGTGCAGCCCGGCGGATTTCCAAACATCACTTTTTCTTTTTGGAACTTTGTTCCATGAAAGACCCGCTCTTTCAAAACTCCCCCTTTCTTCTTCTTCTTCTTCTTCTTCTTCTTCTTTCTTTTTTAAGCCAAGGACTTGCAGCACATCTTAAATTTGGATGCTCTCGGAAGCTCGTCCAAGTGCGCAAGAAAAAAAACTGCCATTGAACCGACGGATGCCCCCCTCTCCGCCTGACTCGCCGTGAATCATGTCACGCCGGAAACAGAAGAGACCCCAGCATCTCGTTAACGCGGATCCAGGGGGCCCGAGGCTGCAGTCGCACGGTGAGAAAACATGTTTACGAGTGTTCGTGCGCTTTTTATTTTTGGATGTCTGATGTTTCTTTCTTTCTTTCTTTCTTTCTTTCTTTCTTTCTTACTTTCTTTTTGTTAAATCAAAGCGGCATAAGGTTGTTATAAACAACATTGCTCACAGGCTACTGGCTGCTTGTGAAATTCACTGTAAGAACTTAAATCTTTAAAGTCATTTACCAACGCAAAAGTTAGCATTTAAGTCATGAGCGGGTTTTCTTTGATTTCTTTTCTCTAACTTTTGCAAGTTCATGTTTGCTTTGCATTCCGACAAATGCACCTGATTTAACTGACTGAAAAAAGTCCCACCTCACAATTCTGCTTACTAGTTTAGTGCAATAGACCCCACTTATAAATGAGACCTGGGGCACTTTGGACGGGGCCAATAAACTTGCTCTTGTGGGTAGGATTAACTAACGTACATCTGTGGCCATTTTCGTGTGCTGTTCATCCTCTTGGAGACCAACAGGCTGCTCAGCGCTGACTGCTGGAGGGCTTTGATTAGTATGGAGCACTCTCTTACTTCTTCACAATAAGGTGCAATAGGGTGGGGGCGGGGGGGCAGTGGTTTTTTTGGGGGGTAAAGATTAATCTTCCACCCTTTCTATTCTGATCTTCTTTTGCTCTTCATCCATGCTTTTCTTCCTTATGTGCCCCTCTCCCCCTCATTTTTCCACCTTTCTTAATACAGCCCCCCTCCCCTTTCTTTGCTCCTTCTTTCTCACCCTTTAGCCCTATTGACTGTATACTCCTAACACAGGAGGGGGGATTGAAAACATTTCAGAGAATATGGAGGTTTTTGTCACATTATTAGTGGGATATAGCTTCTGATGCATGCACCAGCTCCCCTGGGGCAAACTCTCACAATTAATAGTGGAAGTTTTAGTTTGAGGCTTATCTGCTTGCAGGTTTGTAGGGAAGGAGTTTCGCTTGAGGTACAGTCTTTCATTCCATCACTGTCTCTCCAGGAGGGAGTAGTTAGTTTGTCTCTCCATTGTTGTTACCCTCCCCCTCATTTCTTTTTCTTTTTTACTCTTTCTCACTCCGTGCTCAAGATTTCTGAAAGAATTTGACCCCTGAGCGCCAGAGGTCAGATTAGTTGACCAATCAGAGTGTGTGGACAGTGCCCAGAACCCTTAGCTTGGCCTGACCCTTGACCTCCACTGTGACGTAAGGCGGGGGAGGGTGAATAGGGAGATGAAAGACGTAACCGCTGTAGGGAGTGGGTTAAGAGGGGCTATGGGTTGTCTTGGTGATGCCCATTGTCCTCTAAAATGTGTTGCTATAGCAGCAAGGTGGTCTGTGAGCTTTTTTTTTGTATGTGTGTGCACAAGATGTTTGAGGAGTTTTACTCCGGAGAGCACAGATTGAGACAAGATATCACAAAGACTCGTGGACGGTTGAGTTTCTTGTTTATTTGCATGTTCAAGGCCACTTTCCAGCAGGAATTTCTTTTGATGTTGTAACTGTATCTTTTGGTATGCACACAGAATTTTTTAAAACTAAATTCATAAACAATAACTGGAGGCAAAGGAACAAACAGAGTTCAGATAAATTCACAAAGCTGTATATTTGGGTTGATATCGGAGCTTTGTCAAATAAACATGCAGGTTTAAAAAAAAAAAAAACCCTCATCATTCTTCTTTTTCTTCTAAATCCTCAGATGACCATCTGGGCTTAAAGTCACCATCCACATCTCTCGGCTCAGAAGTGACCTCATCAGGATCCTCCTCCTCCTCTTCCCCCACATCTCTTCAAGACTGCCAGCCGCCTCTGGCCCCTCGCCCATCCCCTGGAGGGCTCCACGCGCCCTCCTTACCCAGCGAGAGCTCACCTCCTCCCCACTGGCCCAGCCACATTGCCCCCTACACAACATCTCTTCCCAACACCCACTCCTCCCTCTCCCCGGACTTCCCTCACCCGTCGCTGTCTTCCCAGACTCACTCACCTCCCCCCCTGGGTCAGACCTCTGGTTCCCACAGCCAAGGGAACTCTCATTCCACCATGACCTCCCCGCAGACTGGAAGTTCAGCCACCACCACTACCTCCACCTCATCTTCCTCCTCCTCTTCTCATTGTGTGCCACCTCACCGTGAAAGCTCAAGTCCAGGTCAACAGCAGGCCACCAGCTCACCAGGGGAGCAGGGACAGAGCCAGGTCCCTCCCACACTGGCGGTGCTCTTAGAGGAGCTGAGGGTTTTACAACAGCGCCAAATCCACCAGATGCAGATAACAGAAGAGATCTGCAGGCACGTTCTGAGGCTTGGAGGAGCTGTCTTTGGCCAGGACAACAATGCACAAGCCAGTGGAACGGAAAGCAACCTGAAACCTAACGGAGCAGCATCTTCATCCCCAACGCATCCTTCCACTGCCACTCCAGTCACCACAGCCTCGTCACTTTTGACTGGCCTTCCATCAGCTCTCTTCCCCCAACCGGCTGTCTCCAAGTCAGGCGCTTCACACATCAACGGCAGCAGAGCTGCATCTTCCTCTACCTCGTCCTCATTATCATCTTCTTCCTCATCTCTTTCATCCACTATTAGCTCCTCTGTTGCCTCCCTACACCCCTTGTCCCTGTCGCTGGGCCTGCCACCGCGCTACCTCCATGAAAAATCGTCTAACACCTCTTCATTCGCTCACAGTAATGGCGTCAGCTTCCCAACTCCTTCACTTCCTCCCACCAGCCATCCCCAGGACCTCCAGTCCAGCTCCTCTCTTACCTCTGCCTCCTCATCAGGACGCCCTCAGCACATCTGCCGCTTTTGTGGGAAGGTGCTGAGCAGCGACTCGTCCCTGCAGATCCACCTGAGGTCCCACACAGGGGAAAGGCCCTACCAGTGTCCAGTCTGCCTGAGCCGTTTCACAACTAGGGGGAACCTTAAAGCTCATTTCCTGCGACACAGAGAGCAGAACCCAGAGCTGTCGCTCTCCCTGCTGCCCCCAGCGCTGTCAGAGCAAACACAGGGCGGATCGGCCACAGGGAGCATCCAGAGGAGGCGCAAACGGCGAGCTGATGATGATGAAACATTTAACGCGGTGAAAGGAAGCGTTCCCGGCATCACAGAGAGCATGGCTTTAGGATTCCTGTCCAGTGGCTCGGCTCGGGCCTCGCCTTCCTCCCTACCTCTGCCCCCCTCTGTGGACATGGCTCTGCTGTCCACAGCCCATTCGCTGCTACAGCTGAACAGAGCTTCAGCGGCAGCTGCTGCAAGCGCATCCAGCAGTGTGCTCCCGTCTTCCTCTTCGTCCTCTTCGTCCTCTGTGGGCAGCCAGTTTAAAGGAGCAAAGCAGCAGCGCTTTGACGAAAACACTCCTCCTCACTCGAGCCTCCATTCAGCCTCGCCGTACTCCCAGCTGGCTCACCTGCCTAAGATTCTCTTCCCTGGAGGTACCTCCCCTCACCACCTCGCGCTTCTCCGACCACCGGGACACCCATCCACCTCCCACCTCACTTCGCCTCATCAGCTACCCTTCCCTTTCCCACCTTTCCCCAAACCATCTGCCTCCTCCCCCTCCTCATCCTCTCCCACTACCTCTACCTCTGATACATCCAAGTTGCAGCGGCTGGTACAGAAGCTTGAAAAGCAGCCTCACACAGGTGTCTCCTCCTCTTCTTCTGCCTCTTCACCCTCCACCTCCTCACACATCACTACTGAAGCCAATGGAGACACCCATGGCCACGACCTGACCACCACCTCCAGTGCCTACCGCAGGGAAATGTTGGCTGCTCTTGGACTGAGTCCTAGTGCTAATGCTGCAGGTTCAGAGACAAGCCAGGGTTCGGGCACTACTACAACTAACCCATCTCTCCCTGTCGTCCAGGCTGCTAATCAGTGTGGTGTGTGTTTGCGTGTTCTTAGCTGCCCCAGAGCTCTTCGCTTGCACCAGGCCACACATTTGGGAGAGCGCCCGTTCCCTTGTAAGCTTTGTGGTCGTTCCTTCTCAACAAAGGGCAGCCTTAGGGCCCACCTGGCCACTCACCGTGCGAGGCCGCCCAATAGCCGTGCCCTGAACTCCTGCCCGCTGTGCCCACGCAAGTTCACCAATGCCCTGGTTCTTCAGCACCACATCCGCTTGCACCTCGGAGGACAGATACCGCCCGATGAAGATGTGCCCCCGGAAGATGCTGCAGAAATGGACAGTGGCGTCTTTGATGATGGTGAGAATGACTCCATTAGCTCCCAATCTAAAACACAGCTCCTTCCTTTGGCCTTAACAACAGGCACCAAGTCTCAAATTGATGCTTTAAGCTCAGGGTCCACTTTTAAGCAATCTGCAGCTAATGACACCACATCTGTGAAGACAGAGGAATCAGAGCGCTCCACGCCCAGTGTTAGCCCACCTCTGACCCATAACCTCACTTCAGCAGGGCCAGAGGACAGCATCCCAGCTGACGGTAGCCTGGTGAATGGCTCCATGTCCTCTGAGGAGGAGACCCACACTGACCTGGGCAGCCCTTTCAAAGCACCCCCAGCTTTGGCAAATGGAGATTCAGAGGGTGACGACGTCCCCCTTTCTCTCTGCATTTCAAAGCCTGGTGCAGAAAATGATCTGCCACACAGAGGTGTTAATCATGATGAAGAGTCCTCGACAGATAAACCCACAATAACTCCTGATAGTAACCCCACTGCAAATCCCGTACCTTCACTCCCCCCTCCCGTCAGCCCCACAGCTATCCCAGAAGCAGATGAGGCCTGTGGCAGTGCACCACATGAGTCACAGGAACGAGATGCTGTCCACAGTAAAGGGAAAAGTGAAACACTCAGAGATTCTTTGTCTGGGTTGGACACAGAGCTGGACAAGGACACTCCAGAAAAGCCTTCAGCGGATGCTGAGCCCTCGGTCCCAGCAGCATCAGCACCAACACCAGCACCTACACCACACACACAGCCTCATCGCCCAGAGAAACCATACAGCTGCTCCCACTGTGGAAAGGCTTATGCTAGCCGGAGCGGACTTAAGGTGAAAGAAGAGATAATAGATAGTGTGATGTAAAAGTTTTTAATTTGAGATTTTGTATCTGTAAATAAATATCCTTGTGTCCTGTCAACAGGGTCATATGAAGACCCACCCCGGCGTGTTGACCAGTACCCCCTCCAAGGCTCAAACCAATGACAATGACTTTGCGGAGGATCGTAAAAACGCCGCACAGCAGGATGAAAAGCAGGGATTGGTTAAATCCCCCGAGAAAGGCGACAGCACAGATCCTCTGCCGAACAGCGTCGGCTGTGACGCGACAGACGAGGCTATGGACACCACCGCGTAGAAAGTTAGTGCTGTTGAATGTCAGTTTTTAAGGGTCCTGACAAGGGAATGTATTTTTCTTTTACTTAATAGAACGAGATTTGTTTCCTAGCGTAATAATAATTCTAATTCATATTTACCTTTTTGTTAGGCAGATAGGTCTGCTGTAGTTTATACTGTAGTATGATTCCAGTGATTTTGTGAATGTAGTGTTTTAGCTATGTATTTTTCTATTTTGGAGACCACGGTGAGGCCTTATTTACACACTTCACAGCATTACCATGAGCTGAATTATTTGTTCTTTTTTCTGTTATCGTGGTGCTTGTTCAGCACAGACTCTATGATAGCTGATTTTTGTGTTTTTTTGTTTGTTTGTTTTTTAAAAAGAAGAGTGTCCAGAATTTTACAAAAGGAACTCAATACCAAAACAGGCCAGATTAGGAATGGCCAGAGTTTGTAAATACAGCTGCGGTTACATTTTAAGACTTCTTATTGTTTCCTACTTTGTTCCTTTTTTTTTTTTAATGTGATGCTGCTGAATGCATGTGCCGAGCTACACTGTGAGCTGCACTTTGCCTTGTGCTGCCGAAAAACCTGCTGAAATGATTGAATCCGTGATGCTGTTTGGTCGTAATGCTGCCGGTGACTGTGTGAGTCCCATACTTACAACTGTAAGCTCCCCCGGCCCTCACAGGGCCCTGTTTGTGTTGCTGTATTGATGGTTGCTGTTATCTGCATTGTGAAACCCGCAACAAGTATGAGCCCCGTCCGTTATAACCGCCCTCCCGCCTCCTCCTTCATCCTCCCTTCTCTCTCAGAGCACTTGAGGGTGTCCTGCTCCTGCACCAACTGTCTGCACTCACTGCATTCCTGCTTTAGCTCAGTTTAGCTTTTTGTATGCTTTGCTCCCCCCTTTGTAAACCCTTTTTTCTTTTTTTTGTAGCAAAGACAAAAATATGTTCCCATGAGATGTATAAAAGATAAATAAAACAAAAGGCAATGTGAAGAGGAGACCTGTTTGTTGCTCGTCTGGTGGGTTTCGTTTTGTGGGAGGGGGGGGGCATTTTTTGTCTGGGTTGGGTTTAATCCCGTGTCTCTGTGAAGTCATCTATCTGTTTAAGTATTCTGCTTGCATGACTCTTATTCTGTGTGCACACTGTTGGTCAGTTTTCTCTTGTTTGTTCCAGTTTCTCTGTGTGTCTGGATTGGAGGAGGAGGAGGAGGAAGGTGGGGTCCTTTGTCTGAGACTCTGGGCTAGCTGTCTCCAGATTCTGCTTTTTCTTTTCTTTTTCTTTTTTTGCTCTCGGTGTCTTTTAATATGTTTCAGTTCCCCTGCGCTGTTGATGTGTGTGTGTGTGTGAAAAGGATAATCGGAGCCTGTATGAGTGTGATTGAGGGTGCAGCTGTAGAGGCTGCCACCTCCCTCCCTATACCCCCCCTCTCCTGCCTTTCGCTCCCCTTCTCTGTGTCATACTCTCTTTCATACTCACTCCTTTTTTCTTTTAAATTTTCTCTTTCATTTCGCTCCCTCACTCTTTTTGCTCCACCCGTCACCCCTACACTCCCCCGTGTAATGAGCTGACACACAGGAAGCTCTAATCCTCACACAATGCCGGCCCTCGTCCCCCCTCGCACAGTGACTGGGAGCGGGACAGGGGGCAACAGGGACCAACCTGGTCCAGCTGTCCCCAAAATGGCCGCCTTTAATCCCTCTAGTTTTTTTTTTTTTTTTTTTTTAGCCCACAGGGGCTCCCTGAAACCATGACAACTGGTAACCAATGAAAAGAATGCCCAGGGCAGGGAGCGGGACAAAGGGAGAGAAAGAAGCCATGTGTGAGAAGTTTGTCCACATGCGTTCATGAGTGACAGCGGACGTGTCTCAATCAAAAAAAAAAAAAAAAGACAAAAAGAGAGAGAGAGCGGGAGCGAGAGACAGAAAAGAAGCCATTTAGATAGAAGTGAATATAAAATCCAACAGGTGTGATGCTGGATGTGTTTACAGGCTTTAATCACGCCTCATCACACTCATCAGTGAGCTTTAATCAACCCTCTGTGGGCATCAATCATCTCCAGGGAAAAAGGACAAAAGTTTCTCAAGGGGTCAAAGGTCAGCGTTTAAACCTGTTTAGCCTTGGAGCAATGAGGAATTAGCATCGTTTTAAAAGACAAAGAAACTGATTACTTCACAGTCGCCAGTAATTAATTTGATCTGATTAATTAAAGCTGCCATTCAAGCGAAACATCCTCGAATAAATCCTTAAAAAAAACAACAAAAAAAACAAAAAGGCTGATGATTAATTAGTGATTTGATTTTTGAATCGGGACAATAATAGCTGTAAAAATGTGCAATATGAGTCACGTATTTTTAACTTTTTAAATAATTTTTTTGTTCCCCAGGCTGTATTAGTGGGATAGGAGTTTTGTTTGTTTTGTCTCTTTTTTGCTTAAAATGTTCTCATTATGCTCTGTAAGTATTCGCTGATCACATCAGACATTTCCTCACAAACAGAGCCGCACAGTTTTACATCATAACTGTGACCGACACACAGGAACAAAGATGAAGTATTTGGATCTTCTGTGAGTTCATTTTGAGCATCTGGTGATTTGATTGTTGAGGCTGATTCTTAATTAACAGTTTGTCTGCAGTGACCTGGCTCTTACATCTCCAGGTTAAGTGTTTGCCTGTTAATTAGACATAACAGAGATCAGAAAATGGGTCAGACAAAAGACAAAATAGAAAAAACAAAAATGCACTATGAAAATAAAAACACAAAATTTATTTTTTTTTATACTTTATACATTTGTTTTTATGTTCACTGCAAACCCTTTTACTTTAGAGACTTTATTTCTTGTAACTGACCTGTAGCAGCCTACCTGTAGTACCTTCACAGCCCACCAGGTGGACCCAACGCACACTTTGGGGAGAATCACGAGTAAGCAAACAAAGCAAACAACAAAGAAAGAAAGATAAAAATGACCTACTGGTTTTTCTACTTTTCAATAATATCTGCATTATTGAAGGTTCACGTGCGCTTGATGTTTTTTCTCTCGGATCTTTCTCTTTTAAATCATCTTCATTTCAGTCAGAATCAAATCGAGATCACTAGAAACTGATAATTTATCACCATTCAGTTTATTTCATATCCACAAGAGGGCGCAATAGCTTGTGTTTGGTTATCCATCAAACAGCAGAAACAGAAACGTATGAATTACTTGTTGCAGCAACACTGACACGACTCTTAATTAAATGTACATTTAAGCCTCACACAGACACGCATCAGCTAAGTTACGCTATTTCCCTCAGTTTTATAAACCAGTATAACTGTTTTATTACAACATTGCCTGTGTTATAAACAACATCACAACACTGTAATGGGATGTACTTAAAGTGAAGGAGAAAAGTCTTAGTCTTACACGAGTGGATAATTACGACCATTGTTCGGATGAGCCTTAAAGTGAACATTTCTAACAGCATTATATCATCAAACTGTCTCCTGATGCATTTGCACAATAGTAATGGTGGAAAAACCCTCAATCCTCCTTTTATTTCCACTGTCACACTGATCAGAGAAGAGCAGGTAAGCTGCAGATAACACCTGTGTGATGGGCGAGATAATTGAATCACACACCCGTAGGTTTCACTCATAGGAAGACAATGCTGGGTGAACTAAAGCCCTCCCACTCTCGCCTTTAACTCGTTTCCTCGGTCGATTAAAAGCGTCGTTGGGAACCAGAAGTGCACAACACCTCAAACGCATCAGCCGAGGAGGGCTAGAGCAAAGCAGAACAAGAGGAAACAGAGCAGCAGCACAGCAGAGAGAGAAGAGGAAGGCGCCTGAAGTGGTTTATTTACGACTGTGACAGGGAGGCAGGACAATGAAATAACAGAACAGAGAGTGGATTTTGAAATAATACAGTATTTGCGATCAGACTGTGCTGCAGTGATTTAGAGGATCCCAAGAGGAGCAGAGAGGAGCCGAGGAGCCTCTGGAAGGGTGAGTGTGTACCCCAAACAGCTGTTTGTGTTTCATAATGATTTAAGTAGAAGTGTTAATTCAGGAGAGTTGTTTTATCATGCCTGGCTGCTTTTAGAGTGAGTGATCTGAGATCTTTTACATGGAAAAAATGACTAATTAGAAACTCTCTGATGTGTTTCAGATGTTTCCACAGCTGCCTTGAAAACATAATGAAACTTTTTATTATCGCTGCTTCATTAATCAAAAAGAGCTGAACTGTTACTTGTGTCCAGTTGCGTAAACAACAGGACTTTCTGTATCCAGGATGTGACCTTAAGTAGCTCAAAAAGAAGCCTACTTATCAGCAGCTTTTGAACCTTGTACTTTCTGTCTGCAAGAGCTTCGCCTCTGAGCGTCTGCGGCATGATTCACGTCCAATCTGCTGTCCTCCTTCTTTGCAGTGACTCCTTCATCAAGACACGTGCTGCTGCTCCTACTGCTGCTGTTGCCACGAGGTATCTGAACTTCACAGCCGCTCTTAAATTCTCCTCACAAAAGCTTCATGCATCTGTGAGTCTGTGTGTGTTCATATCAGGCTTTCCATGCTTGAGTCTCTCCTGTATCTGAGTTCCTTATTACTTACGAGCTGTATCCAGTTTACGATCTTTGGATCGATGTCTTGCATTTATGCTTCTCCGTGTACCTCTACAGCTGGCGTATACTTATTTACATGCGCTGACTTTATGAAAAAGCCAGAAGCCTGAATGTTCAAAGTGTAAATACTGTAAATAACTACACTTTAAATTGGCATTAATGTAGTGAAAACACTGTCATTCAAAACAACACTGACAGTTCATAATATTTAAAGAGAAGTGAGAATTTGCCTCGGTGTCTTTGTGCAGCTCATTGTGTAAAGCTAGATTATTGAACTTGCTGCCTAACGTGTCTGCATCATCATCAAATTGCACACATGCTGACGATAATGAACTTTGGAAAACATGTGACCTGTGGCCGCTGTGCTGACACTGAAACTCTGCATATGCCGGCGTAGGTGGATCTGGGAGTCTAAGTGTGAGTCTTAGTCAGTGATTCTTTCTCTGCTTGTGGTTACCAGCGAGAAGCCGGTGTCTGAGGCACGCAACGTGTTTGCTCCCCTCCCCGTCTCTCTGTAAATACACTCAACCTTAAAAGGCCATTTGGTGTGCGGCCTAATGGCCCTCCAATCCCAAAATCCCGCTCTCGAATCCAACCGTGTCCACACTCGTTGTGCGTTGTCTTTTCTGCATGTTTGTTCTGACATTAGTGCCTCTGGCATGCGAGTGTGTTTTTGTGTGACCGGATCGGGACAACGCGAGTATTGTCTGAGTTGTGACAACATCGCTGATATGACCCCTGCGTGTTGCCTTCACAGATGGCGGGAGATAAACGAAGATAGCTCGAGGAGGAATTTTCCCATCTTCATCACACAGCAAGGCCAAACAAACCCTCTTATTTTGTGACTGTTTTTCTTTTTAAAATAAATTAAAACCACCAAACTTGAACAATGGCTTCTCACAGCCTCATCCCGACAGAAGAGCCATCCAACGGCGGCCCCCCGTCAGAGAAGTCAGATGACTCGCAGGAGTCCATGAAGCTCAAGAAGGAGATCTCCCTCGTGAACGGAGTATGCTTGATTGTGGGGAACATGATCGGCTCGGGGATCTTCGTCTCACCCAAGGGCGTCCTCATCCACAGCGCTTCTTATGGTCTCTCCCTGGTGGTGTGGACCATCGGCGGGATCTTCTCCGTGTTCGGCGCCCTGTGCTACGCCGAGCTGGGGACCACCATCACCAAGTCCGGGGCTTCCTACGCCTACATCCTGGAGGCCTTCGGGGGTTTCATGGCCTTCATCCGCTTGTGGACTTCGCTGCTGATCATCGAGCCCACCAGCCAGGCCGTTATTGCCATCACGTTCTCCAACTACATGGTGCAGCCCATCTTCCCCACCTGCATAGCCCCGTACCTGGCCAACAGGCTGCTGGCTGCTGCTTGCATATGTAAGTACACATCTGGAGACTGAAGATGAGTCAGTGCGTGAGTGCGTGAGTGATATCCAGTGTCAATAATGCCGTCTGTGTTACAGCCGTGGTTTCACATCTATGACAGATCACGTGAGCTGCAGAAACTAGAGAAGTGAAAAATGGTGGCAGTGGGTTAGAGTCAGCAGGTCTACAGCAGAAACACTCACTAACATCTGATTAAAGAGGAACTGATCCACCCTAAAATCATCCATTTGGTAGATTAAGTGGGAGGAAAAGCCACTTTTTACTCAATCTCAGAGCGACGGCTTTGGAAAACCTGGTGTGGGCTCATCACACAAGGACATGAATCACAGCTTTTCCTTTTTCTTTTTTTCCCTGTAAATGTAGATCAAATCTACCACGAGATAAAGACTACGCAACTGCACACTGAGTCAAAGGTGCAGAGAGAACTTGTTAATATCTCCCAGATAAGCCCTGATAATAAATATAAGTCCTCTTTAAATCCATCGACCCACCTAAAAGGCGGGCGCGCAACACACACACACGCTTGAATGCGTGCACACACACGCACACACACACACTTTTGTGCCATGCACCAGTAAGCAGAGGACGACAGAGAGGCTGGTAGCTATGATGTAAAGTCCTCACTGCAGGAACACTCTGACCTGACAAGCCTCTCCTCTGATAGCTCAGCCAGCACATGAGTGAAGCGCTTAAACAGCACCGCTTCCTTTTAAGTGAAGGCAGTGTAGTAAATGTAAATGTAGCTGCTGTAATGAAGTCCCTCTGTTTCATATTCACCTTCATCCTATTTCACTCAAGACTAGAAAATAAAGGTTTTAGACATGACAGTGCCGAAACTGCTCTGATCTCTGCACAAGGCCGAAAAGTAAAAAGTAAAGGCAACATGTAAGTGCTGTTTTATAAAAATTATGATAAAACACAAGAACAAACAGCTTGTAGTGCAATGAGGTCATGCATAGACAGAGAACTGGGATGGGGGTGAATAAGGTCCTGGGTTTGAATCCACCGGCCACCCGGGGCCTTTCTGTGTGGAGTTTGCATGTACCTGTGTGGGGTACATCATGCTTCCTCCCGTAACCCAAAGATTAGTTTAATTAAACTAACAGACCACATGTGCAGATGTGAGTGTGAGCGGTTCCCTGTTTCAGGGCGTACTCCATGGCAGCCGAGGTAGGAGCCATCGTGACCTTGAACTGATTAGCAGAATAAGATAGATAGTTGTGACTTCAGTACTTTAACATAACAGATAAAAACATTCAGATTATAATAAGTGACAGTTTACATCCTGTGTAATAATTTACTATTGAATGATTTGAGTTGGACTGAGTATTTAACCTCTTAAGCCCCAACGCCCCCTGATACGGGGGCAAAAAGCAGGAGATCAGGTAGGCTTGGGGCTTAAGAGGTTAAAAGTCTGATTGGGTCAAAGTGTTTTGCAGTGGAAGAATTTTGACTGAGTATCTCAGATGTCGTGTAAATGTATAACTTTATTAATATGCGCGGGCCATGCTTCTATAAAACGTCCAAATTTTGAGTAGTGAGGTCATTGTGTGTGCAGTTTTTATCTATTCTTGTCTCTCTGTGATGTCAAAGTGAGAGGTGACATCTTTAATATGGTCATTTCAGATACACTCAGCTCAGTCCACATCCACGTACTGTTCAAACATTTTGTTTGTGAGGTGCGGTTATCAGAAGCACGTAAACTCAGGTGTAAAGTGCGCCCAACCTGTACTCAAGGTCATTGTCTGCTAACAGCTAAGCAGTCTTCAGCATCTCTGTATCACTGGTCTGCCTGTCTGTTACACATGATCTCAAACCTCTAACTTCGCACCTCCACCTCTGGGTGGCACAGCCTCCTCCTCCATCACTCATGGAGGCATTGTGCTCTGCTGTGTTTGAACAGGCATCCTGTTATTATCCTCTAGCTGTCAGTGTGGTGGAAGATGATGCATTCCTGTTTTGGTCTCTTGTCTGCACATCTAGTTTAGCGTGGCGAGTAAACACACTAAACTGAACTACAACAATTCATTTACATTCGTTAATAAAAAGATTCGCTTTCGCAAAACTGAGTATTGCGCGCTCTCAATGGAGATAGTAATTTTTACAATGTCCCGTGAACTAGGCGGTCCCTTACTAATAAGGTGCCAGAGTCAGAGAGCGCGCGTGAGAGTGAGATAAGTGACAGAGAGGAGCAGAAAAACATGTTTTCCCAACACTATTAATGCTGATCAAGGTGAAGGAGGGCAATAAGGAAGAATGCAGCAGAGACCACTTTACTTATCAGGACCAGAAGCTGTACGTCAATAAGTGCCAATCGTGACAAATCTCCAACCTCAGGCCGAAATATACAAGCTCATCAGAACAGATCGGTGCTTGTTTAATTATTTCTTCTTTCAAGCTTTTAAACTTGGTCTCACTTCCATGATCGTACATGTGTGTATTTCAGTATGCGTGCGTTATGTGCTGCACTCAGCTGTTTCCTTGTCTGACAAACAACTATCCGGTCTGCTTGAGTCAGCAGCAGTGCTTCCTTAAATCAGCCGCTCTCTCACATGGAAACACGCTGGCACAGACACAAACACACACAGTTTAAAGAGCAAATGTCTGTTGCTGTGCGAGTCTGTGTTTGAATGATACGTGTGTGTGTGTTCATGTGTTTCGCTCCCTCACCTTCAGGTTTGCTGACCTTTGTCAACTGCGCTTATGTCAAGTGGGGAACCCGAGTCCAGGACTTCTTCACCTACGCCAAAGTTATTGCTCTCATCGCCGTCATCATCACCGGCCTGGTGAAGATCGGACAAGGTGCTCAAACACATCAGCAACTCACACACATTTTTTCTTTTTCTCGTTTTTCTTTTTCTTCTTCTTCTTTCGTCTTGAGCCCCGGCATATACAGTCCCTGTCTCTGTCATCCTCCTCTGTCACATTAACACTCTGCATGTCCTCCTTCACTAAATCCATAACAACCTTATCTGCTGTTATAACTAATATAAAACTGTTAAAGAACAATCAGATAAGATTGTTATGTGGAGGGTAGGAGTTTAATTAGGTTAACTACATGATGCTCACACAGTGCCATGCTGTCACTTCCTTCTAGGTCACACCCAGAACTTCGAGGGGCTATTTGAGGGCTCATCTCGAGATCCAGGAGCCATCGCTCTGGCTCTGTATTCGGCTCTGTTCTCCTACTCTGGATGGGACACCCTCAACTTTGTCACAGAGGAGATCAAGAACCCAGAGAGGTCAGTTAATACGCATGATGTCACATGAACCATTTGCCACTATGAGCATTAAATCATCCCATCATATAGGAATTAAATTACTTTGGTTTCAAATGTATAATTCCATTCCTAGACACCAGAGTATGGAAGCTCATTTCTGCCAATGAATTTTTTTTTTGTCATGCATAAGTCAAAATTTGAAGTTATTATCTCAAAAGTTGGACTTTGGACTCAAATTTCTGAATAAGCTGAAAATTTTATATACGTAACATGAATTTTTGACTCACGGATGATAAAAACATATTCAGTGATGGTAATGGGCTTTTTAGACTTGAGACATTAACAAACAGGTTCAAATGTGACAGGTTTTTCTCTTTACACCCAATGGCCTTTTTGACAGAACCCCAAAGTGATTTGTGTCACTTTGTCCCAAAGATATAGCCTCTAATGACCAGCAGGGGGCGACTCATGTGTTTTTGCAAAGAAGAGAAAATTACACTTTTGGCTTCGCTGCTGTTACCTTATTATAAATATTTAACTCATGACTTAATGCTTTTAATGGCTAGTTTAAGTTTTATCCCAAAAAATTTACATCTTCATTTTATAAAATGTGTCCCCCCCTTAGAGCCAAATGGCCAGAATAGCAGACTAGCTTACACTTAATTTTACATTTGCAGCTCTTACATTCACAATTACGTCTTTAAACATACAACAAACAGTCTATGAGCAGTCTACTTTTCCTGAAGCATGTGGATAAAGTTCAGAGTTAAGGCTATAAAACTGAAATGGTCAGTGCATGACAAAAAGTAGCGGTAGCTTGGACTGCTACGGCTTCCTCTTGTCTGAGTACCAAACAAAACACAGAGATGAAAAGCAAAGGGAGGGAAAATGGGAGGAGAGGCTCTGAAGTATTCTCGTGTGTGTTTCAGGCTTATTCTTTGATTCACACAGCCAAACGCTGATCAGCAAGGCCACACATGTGATTAGATCAAAAGCCTTTCTCAGAGTTCACAGACAGAATAAGTGACAAACACCCGCTCCTTATCACTTAATATCCTCTTGACTCAGAGACTTCAGACAAAACACTGGATCTTTTCTCTGTATAAGAATCTGTCTGATCTCTTTTGCTGCCCTCTGCTGTTTCTCTCTCTGAACTACAGAAACCTGCCTCTGGCCATCGCTATTTCCATGCCCATCGTGACTGTGATCTATATTCTCACCAACGTGGCCTACTACACTATCCTCCCAATTCCTGCAATCTTAGACAGTGATGCTGTGGCTGTGGTAAGTTCCTCCGATCCACACTGAATGATGTAGGCTTGACATGTACGAGGTGTAGCTTTTGTTGAAGAGTTTTCCCTCTGCAGACATTTGCAGATCAAGTGTTTGGTGTGATGAACTGGACCATTCCTCTGGCTGTGGCTCTGTCCTGCTTTGGAGGACTCAACGCCTCCATCCTGGCTGCCTCCAGGTATCTCTATCGTTCTTTAGGCTACTTTGCGAGGTCATTAAAACCAGTCAAAATAAACCAATCCTCATCATCGCTTTATTTTGTGTCTCGAAAGGCTGTTCTTCGTGGGCTCCAGGGAAGGCCACCTGCCCGACTTCCTGTGCATGATCCACGTCAACCGCTACACTCCCGTCCCCGCCCTGCTCTTCAACGTCAGTTGTTTTTTTCTTTGTTGTCTAATTGTTTTAATTTAGTGCCATGCTTTTTTTGCCCTCACCCTTACTCACCATGATTGCCGTACTTTCCTGCAGGGCGTCATGGCTCTCATATACCTCTGTGTAGAAGATGTCTTCAGGCTGATCAACTACTACAGCTTCAGCTACTGGTTCTTCGTTGGTTTGTCCATCCTGGGGCAACTATATCTGCGATGGAAGCAGCCGGACAGAAAGAGGCCTTTAAAGGTATTTAAATTAAATGTTTCAGATGTATGTGCAGTGTTACCTGTAAACAGACAATAGTAGACTGATGCTGCTGCTGAGATAGAAAAGTGAAGCCAGTGTAAAAATATAAAATCTCCACTTTTTATTACAAAATTGTCACTGCAGCTCAGGAAATAACCGCTGGAGTGAAACAATCAGGAAACTGACTAACTCCTGAACACATTTAATTTTTGAACTGCACACATGCTCAGACTGGTCACTGTGTACTCACAGGCTGTATAACAAAAAGGAGGCAGCCTTCAGGTTAGAAAAGCATCGCAGGTTCTAATTCTTCAACCTGCATTCTTTCTACTGGCCAGCAGGGGGCGACTCCATTGGTTGGGCTGATTATAATGATGTCTATGAAAAACCTGTGGTTCCTCTCTCTCAATTTATGACCTCCGTAAACTCTTTCCTGATGGGTCTACGACCTTTATCGCTTGGTTTAAGTCCTATTAAACACAACATGTGCATTTTGTAATTGATGACCCCGTAGTGAGTAGAGCAGTCGACAAACTGGAAAAGGCTTTAAGATCCAGCATGTTTCACTTAATCACGTTGGCGAAAAGAATTTTTGAAGCAGTAATTCATCCCATCGTCTCACCCGGCTCTCTCTCGCTTTTCCTTCCACAGCTCAGTTTGTTCTACCCCATTGTTTTCTGCATCCTCACCATCTTCCTGGTGGTGGTGCCTCTGTACAGTGACACCATCAACTCCCTGATCGGCATCGGCATCGCCCTGTCGGGAGTGCCCGTCTACTTCCTCTGCTGCTACACCCCAGCTCACAAAAGACCGCTGTGGCTGCGAAGGTTCATTGGTAAGATTTGGAAGAATCCAGATGTTTTTCTGCATTATTCTGATCATCAAAGTGTAAATGCTTTACCTAAATCCTGCGTTCTAACCTCCTTCCTGTCTCTTTCAGCTAAATGTGGCATGGGGATTCAGAAAGTGTGCTTCTCTGTCCTGACCGAGATGGACATCGACAAACTCGAGTAGAGACGCTTGTTTTAATGCCCTGCTGGCGGCTGGTGACGCACAAACAACAGACTCTCAGCTCAGCCTGAATCTTTGCCAGCCGCCACTGTCGCGAGACCTCAGTGGACCAAACATTTGGGCTTAAAGCGGGATCCAGTTCTCAGACCTGTCAGCCACCACCCTGTGATGATGTTAAAGAATGTGTTAATGATGCTGCTCATAGGCGGCACTTCCCTGAAGCCAAGCGTGACTTCGGACTGTATTTAATTATGTCAACACAAGTAGTTTGTTTGAAATGATCTAAATGCAAAACCTTTTTTGATTTTACTTGAAGGTGGCCGGTTGTTGTAAAAATCGGTCCAGCAGGCTGCATCTTTGGAACCGAGAGCGCTGCTGATCGTGTTTTTATCATCGTTTGCTCACAGAAACAGAACAGATGAGACTGACTCCACGCTCACTCAGGTGGATGAACATTCATGAAGTTTTATAATGTCAGAGACTACTGAAGGGCTATTTTTAAACAAGTGTGAAACAGTTTGAAAAAGTTGAGCTGCAAACATGTATTTATAATAAAATTACTCATTGACAACATGAAGACAGTCGTTTGTTTTGTTGAAATAAGCAGACATAAAATAAGGTTGTGTTGAGGCAGTTTACATTTTTATTAGAACACATATTCATACCCCTAACTCTTCTATCCATAAATATGTACACAATTCATGATTACTGCCACGCTGACAGCTGGTTGGATTTATCCAATAGTGTCCTTCCATGGTCTCGCCTTGCTTCCAGCAGACTTGTCTTTAGCTGATGCTGCTGCAATGGGAGGCTTCTGCTCTAGAGGATTGTGGGTAAAAGTCTGTCTCAGTGGACCTGCAGGGAGAAATGAAAAGAGACTACTCTTAGATAAACCACGGTGGAATCAAGTGATAAAAGTCCGGCAGCAGAACAGCAACAAATCAAACAGCTCCACCGAGTGTTTAGGAGGTGTAAAGACAAACACGTGTGGAGTCTCCCCCTACCTGTGACCTAGAAATTAATCTCAGTAGCCATCATGAGGAATCTTTCAATTCCTAAAATATATCTGGAAGATAGAGGTGGTTTGCTGGAACAGCCATAAACACGGACACACAGGTGTATCCTGTCCTTAGAGTGTTTTTAATCTTGGTGTGTGCAGGAGACAGGATGCTACAATGATGATCAACTGCCTGATCAACCTCTGTCCTTCACACCTGTGTGTGGTGAATAAAAATAGTTCCCGTGCACTGCTGTCATTGTGACTCCTGACATTTAAGTTGTCATGAACACTTAAGTTCACCTGGACACTCCCCCCACATTAAATAAAGCACTACATTGTTGCCTTCTTCATGTCTCTTCATCGCCTCCTCCAATCATATCTCTGATGAAAGGAAGTAAGATGTAAGGAGAGGAGATGAGGAAAGGAACTGAGGATGCACAGAGAAATGAGACGAGGTGTAAATATATGAAATGTCTGCTGTGAAATATAAGCTCCAAACATCTAGAAATCAGAAAACGTTTGCAAAACACCCCTCTTTTTCACAACAAGCTAACCTTTGATCTTTTGAATATAAAATGTCCATATTAGTATTTATTAATATATTACTTGAAATATCACTTTCCTGCTAAATTTACATCCATCCAGCAGTAGGTTGCTCACTGGATCAGAGTACTCTGATCAGGTTTCACACTCAAGAATCTGTATTTATCTCTTCAAATGCTAATTTATTTAACACAACTGATTACAAGAGTTTAAAAAAAAAAGTTATTTTTTTTATACTTCCCAATCCTCCATTAAAACCTGTCGTTTTTAAGGATCTTAAATCTTTCTTTTAAGCTTTTAAAATGCAGTAAATTCCTTATAAAGCAGGTAGTACTGAAAAAGCCACTTAATAAATGCCTGGATAATTCCCACAGAAATAAATTGTATATGTCGCACTGTTCGGTAGGTTAAGGGCACATGCTCTTGGCTGTCTGTGTATGCATCAAAGGTCAAAGCCATTTCTTTTTTTAAACAGCTTTTAAATAATAACACATGTTCTTCCACAACTACAATGAGGCCTACTTAGGAACAAATACACACAACAATCAGCTCTAACCCTGCACATGAATCCATTCTCCACCTGCTCCATAACAGAACAGGGACTACGGCAGACAGGCCGACCGCCTGGCAGGGTAGCTGACTGACAGGAAGGATCAGGAAGCAGGTCAGCAGTGAATAAACCTTCAAAATAAAAGCGAGTGAATTCTACTCCGCTAAATTGACTGTGTTTGGTGTCGGTCTGTAAGGTGGAGGGCAAGATGACAAAATGTACTTGGGTCAGAGTTTATATAAATGAGCAACCATTTCAAATAAAGTTTTTTTCTCCCTCCCTCTAAATAAAGTGAGTCATTTTTCTGCAATGAGGAAAAAAATCCCTGACAGGGACCAAAAGGTCTCTGTGGATCAGCTGAAGACTGGGACTGACCTTTGGCAGCGAGGTCCAGATGATTTTTTATTCTTCGCTCACGCTCTTCCAGCTGGTGGGCCAGCTGAGCGTTCTTCCAACCTGCAGACCAAACCAGTTCCAACACAGACAAACACAAAAACAATCAGAGTGGAAACAAAGTGCTACAAACTACAACTAGATTTATAGTCCTACTCTATTTATCTACAGATTAATGCTCACAACACCAACCCTTTTTCATGCTTTCGATCAATCCGTCGCTCTGTGGCAGAGCGGAGGCCGGGTGCTTGATCCTTTCAGGGATCTTCAACTTTTTTCTGATTAAGGGGTGTCTGAGCAGAGCCACTTGACACAGGGAGAAGCAGTTTGAGGTCAGCCAGTAGGTAAAGACTGCCTGAAGTTTGTACAAAGAAAAAAAATAAAGAGATGTTTCAGCTATGTTTTTTTATGAGAACAATAACAGATGTGAGCGAATGATTCACTGACCGTGGGGAAGTTGATGGTGAGAGGAAAGATGACTAAAGGCATGATCCTGAACACCGTCTTCATGGCTCGCAGGTTGGGGTTGTCAATCCCAGACTCTGCACCCAGCTGAGGAAAAAAGATGGTGATGAAGTGGGTCAGTAATTTTTTACCATCACTCTCTTTTTGTTGCCGTGTTTCTTTTGGGAAATAAGAGATCTGAGTTCACCTCCAGGATGAAGAACATCGTTCCAGTGACGGCCAAAGGCAGAATATAAAAAGGATCTGATGCCGTCAGGTCTGCAAACCACAGCATGCCTCCTGTCTGCATGCTGGGCACTGGCAGATAGGCCATCTTTCTCAGGGCGATGAAGAAGGAGATGAAGACGGGTGTCTGAGGGTTGTGGGCAGATGAGTGAGGCCAGAGAGAAAAATGGGAAAAACAAAGCTCCAGCAAAAACAATCACAAACATGTTGAAACAGAAAAGCAAAGTCGATGATAATAACTAGCATATCTGCAAAGGTACACATACATCCATCACTAATTTAACAGCCATGAATAGTTTCTCTGTTTTATGATGATGAATCCATGAAGCTGCTCCCCTGCACCAAACACACGCCTTTATTTTGAAGGGACATATATTTGACACATGACTGTGTTTATGATGTCTAAATAAAACACTTTTGACAAAACCGGCCATGGCAAAAAGCTAGACACCAAAATCTTACTTACAAACTGCATTTTTAGTTTTTGTGTGTTACAGTCAAGATGAACTAAAAATAACTTCTTGTTAATCATAAATGCACCTAAAAATCTAAATTCCACCTTTGCTTACACTGTAATAGCTGTGAGCTCCACATAAGCAAGTACTAAGCTGATGTGTAAAATTTGTTTAATTAGTCTGCCTGAAACATTCATGCCAATAACACAGAAAGCTGAGAATAACTGACCTGCACCAAAGGGATCAGGAAGCCACGAAGAGGATTCACGTCATGTTTCTTCTGGAACAGGTTCAGGTCAGAGTACGCTTTGGAAACTGTGACAGAACCAGAGATAGCAGCAGCAGCTCAGGATCAGCTGAATGTCTAAAGTGTGATTATAAGGCCATGAAGAAAGGAGAGGAGAGAACATTTACATTCAAACTTGTTTCCGCTCTGCTTGGCCTCATTCATCCTGTTGGTCAGTTTGGTCATCTCGGGCAGCACGTTGTTCAGCTTCGCCGCCTCTCGCTGGCCCTTCACTATGACGGGAAACACAGCCAAGCGAGCCAACACGGTCGCTGCAGGAAGGAAAGCCAAGGATGAGAATGGACACAGGAAATTAAAAACAAGGCGGTTCTTAAAGAAAACTCGAGGAAAATATAAACCCAGCCTGTGTTTGGGTGGCTTAAAGTGACGCACTGATACTGACAGATAAGAAGTGTTAAAGCATGCTTACCCACAACAATGGCTCCCCACCAGGGCAAACCCAGATCCATGTGAATGAACTCTAACATATTCTGGACCAGCCCCACTGGTGTGTGACCAGCTAGTCCAAGCTCTGCTAAACGAGGCTCTCCAGCAACGGCCTGCAGGACCTCCACTGCAGTCGGTGCCACATCAGCGACCTGCTCAGAGACCGGCTGTGTTAAAACAGGAGCAGGGTCAGCAGACACAAGAGGAAGAGCAGAGCTCTCTGCTGCTGGTAACACACTGGAAACCGTCCCACCTAGGATCTAAAATTATTAAAAATGACAAAAGCACCAAATGATTGAAGTGATCAAGTAGCTGAGGGATGCAGAAGATTTACTTTGGATGCAGACTCACCTGCTCAGTGACAGGCTGTGTGACGGAGTCCAGGACTGGAGGACTGTTTAAAGTTTCTGTTACTGGAACTGCAATGGATTCACCATCAGGCGGGATCTGTGAATGTCAAGATAAACTCTGCACATGAGTTAAGTAGAAATGTAATACTGTAACCTAACAGGAGCTTGAGTTCAATTTCAGTGTTTCTATAAACTGGATCCAGTTGACTTAAGTACTTAAAAATACAACAGCTCCTAACGTGTAACTGGTTAGAGTCTGATACACCAAATGTATTGTGGAAAAGATAAACTGAAAGCGGAAATCAGGCAAATTTAATTAATTAAGATTTTTTAATTTTATCACACCTGAATGATGAAGTAAGTAGTACTGAGTAAAAAAACATCTGAAATTTGACAAAGTGAGTTATGATTAGATAAATCTGGTCATAACTAATCTTTATATTAGAAAGCAAGGAGCTAGAAGAAGCTTAAGAAAGTATCTATAAGTCAAACTCATCACACTCACTTCAATACGTAGAAAATGTAGTTAACAAAGTTAAAGAATGGCAATGATCTAACTATAGTCACTACATAAACTGTGTGGAGACCCACCTGTGAGCTGTTGTGTCTGACGGCCACGGCGTTCACCCAGAGGAACTTGTCATGGTGTCTGCGGCCCAGCAGAGCCCTGGTGGCAGGGCTGCGGCACTCAAACACTGTGTGGAGATGTGACCTCTGGATTAGCTGCTGTGTGGACAGAAGGAGGACAAAGACCTGTCGGTCTGATACACTAACTGCATAACAACCTTTATTCAACACAGAGAAGAAGCACCAGAAAAGTAACAGATAAATAAGGATTTTATTAATCCTTAACATCATTTACCAAGCAAGAAGATGCCTTTATAATTTTGGAAGAAATTTCTGTTTCTTATTTTGTGTTTTGTTTTGGTGAACAGTAATTACAGAAAGTTGTTTTTTCAGTTCAGGAAACAGTTCTGCAACACAAAATAATATACGGTACTATTGTTTTAGAGCTGCTTTCTAGTTTGGCTGCACTTTCAATAATCACAACATAAAATGCAGTTAAAGTATACTTTTGGTGAAGATGGAATATCATAGGATATACATTTTTCTCCACCAAAAAGTATTTTCTTAATATTTACTGCAGCATCAATAATAACTTCAGCAGTGTCATGATGCACAAACTAAACTGACTTCTATAACTGTTTGGCACATAAACTAATGCAGATGCGATTATTTTTAAATGAACTGGTAAATCTTTGCAGTTGTATGTATGATTGCATTTGTATGAGCTTTTGGAAAACTCAAATCTACTCTTTTAGACCTAAAACACATGTAGCTCAAGCTAAACCTATACTGACCTCTAGAGGTGATTCTTGCAGGACATGGGCTATTTAAATTAGGCAGAATTTAAATGACATTAATCTACTTTAATAAAAACCTCTACACGACTTTAACTCAAAGAGAAAACTAGTGGTTCCTTATAGACTGGCAGCCTCTTGACAGACTGGAAGTCACACCGATGTAGAATCACGTAGTTTCAATAACATCAGATAAACTCCTGCTAAGTCCGTATTTCAGTGTTTTTAGCTGACCTGTCTGTGTTTTCTGGTTTAAATCCTGCTGGTTTACAGTTACCCTGAACAGCAGCGAGTCTTGTCTTTCTTGTGTTTGCTGGAGAGCCTGTTACTGTCAAAGTCACACAAGACACATGATGCTAGCCGGCTAGCTAGCTTGCCGTGGAGAAAATTTGTGTCTTTGCTTCAGACGCACAGACAAAGTGCCGAACACGAAACTGTGAAGAAGACCTACGTGGCTCCAGATGTCTGAGAGAGGATGACCGCCTCGGCTCGGTTTGCCTGTCTGTCTTAGGAAACATCTTGTTAAGCAGCCCGGAGTCAACCCGCTCCTGATGGCAGCCATATTGGCATAACAGACAACCTGCTACGGAAAGCGCGAAGGGTCAATTCTTCGCTTATATACAAAAACACCATGTACGGTATTTCTACTAAGGAGGTTTGTTTATCTGTTTGTTTGTGTGCATAATTACAAAAACAAACAAACAAACAAAAAAAACTCATGGCCTTAATTCATTAATTAATTAATTGGTTTTGGCTTGGTTCAGTTTGGAGCAACTCCAGGATCCAGAAGCAGTTCAAAAACTTGACACAGTAAAAAATATTGTCTTGATGTTCAGAAAAATAAGACAAAACAAACAAACAAACAAACAAACAAACAAACAAACAAACAAACAAACAAACAAACAAACAAACAAACAAACAAACAAACAAAAAGCAATCAATAAACATCTGAATAAATAAATACATTTCGAATAAATAAATAAATAAGGCTAAATTTGTTGTAATACTACTAGTACTACTAATAATAATAGTACGACAGTATAGTATGATAATAGGATAATAGGCCAGGAGTTCGAAAACAGTGTGAATAAAATAATAATAATACAAATACTAAATCATAGGGCTAGGTTACATCTAGTCACAGTTTGGAGTGTCACAGCAATAGCTGAGAGACATCTTTTGACTTTGTGTTGATCAAATAGATCTACCACACCTTTCTTTAACAGGTGAAATGGTCTAAGCACTTTCTGTGGCTCCTTTACCCTTTACCCATCTGTAAAAATTTACTCAACAAACTGAGATGAAGAAACGTGAAGAGGAAGGATTTTTATAACAAGTAAACTGAAACCTGAATGAAAATCACTTAGTGTTATTCATAAAGCTTTTGCAGAAAGTTGCTGTAATTTGATCTTCAACCAAAAAATGCACTAAAATTAAGAATGTAATATGATAAAATAATGAAGTAAGGAAGAAGACATAAAACAAATAAAAGTGTTTTTTTAATCTTATGAAACTTATGGCAAAAAAAAAAAAGAAAAAAGAAAAATAGAAAGAAAACCAAAACTAAAAAATAACACCCCCCCCCCCCCCCCCCCCCACACACACACACACACACACACACACAAAAACTTTACTTGTTCTCGTCACTGGTTACTTGTTTCTTCATGTCTTGTTGAACTGGTTTAAAAGTAATTTGATGGTCTTAATGGTATTATTACCATTTTAAAAAACATGCATTTAAGTATAAATACAGAATAATGAAATCACACAAGTAAGGTCCATCACTCCACAAACAAAGCATTAATTCATAGTTGTGATCTAGAGTCTTTCAGTAGGTGGTGGTGTAGTCATGGTAAAAAGAAAGTCCACCGTCTGTCACTTATAAAGTTTCATGCATCAGGATGCATACATTTGGATTGGTCAGATAAACAACAAAACATGACATATGACAGCATGCCATTATTTATTTATCAAAAAAAATGCCACAATGCAGAAGTAATGTGTACTGCTTAGGTACTAGGTACACCTTTACTTACTATCGGAATTAAGACAATAAGTAGCAGCCAGTTGCTTTAATCAAATACACTTGATTAACTGTTTATCAGCATTTGTTTATCACAAATTCTAATCTGGGGCATTCAGGTGTGTGTTAACACAATGCCAAGTAAAAAAATATCAGCAGCGATCTCAAAAAACTTAAAAAGGAGTGGTGTTGCATACCAGTCTTGGAAGAGTTATAAGGGCATTTCCAAAAAATGTGAAGTCCTTCAAGGAAGTTGCCAAGAATGAGTGTGCCAGGAAATTCAATCAAAGTCAGACGTGCTCAGAGAAACTGCAAAAAACCCCAGACCTACATTTTAGACTCTTAAGGCTTCGTTTAGCAAGTTAAATGCTAATTTTATGACAGTAAACTTAGAAAAAGAATGAACAAGTTTGGCTTGTTTCAAAGGGTTAGCAGGAGAAAGCCTTTTCCCTCTAAGAAGAACATGGAGACTACTTAGGTTTGTCTCAAAAGAAACCACAAGACTGTAACAATGTTCTTTGAACAGGTGACCCCAAAGTCACCTGTAATGCACAGTGTCACTATCGAGATAGTGAAAGAGCATATCAGCACAAACACCTCATACTAACTGTCAGCACGGTGGTGGAAGGGTGATGATTTGGGCTTGTTTCACAGCCACAGGACCTGGGCACCTTGCAGTCACTATCATTCTAGAGTCAAATATCAGGCCATCTGTCCAACAGTTAAAGCTTGGCTGAAAATTGTGTCATGTAATAAGACAATGATCCTAAGCAGTTGCACAGCAGCAGAACTACTGAATGAATGACTGAAACAGAAAAGAATCAAATCCCGACTGAAATGCTATAGCAGGACCCGAAAAGAGCTCTGCATAAATAAATGAATCAAAACTCACTGAACTGACTACACAGTTTAAAGAAGAGTGGGCCAAAATTCCTCCACAGTGAAGTGAGAGACTGATAAAGTAATATAACAAATTATTACTTCAAGTTATTGTGGGTAAAGGTGGTTCTAGAAGCTTCAGAATAATGGGGTGCCCTTAGTTTTTGCACACACATTTAAATTTTTGTCAAATAAATAATGACACTGCACAATATGTCATGTGCTATTCTTTTATCTCGAGCTGTATTTGTCTTATTTTAGGCCCTAGTAAGGACTAGATTTAAAAAAAAAAAACTATACTCTTTTTTTTTTTATCTTGAACTTCACGAGAAGTACCTTGACTGTACTTTTCACCATCCCTCTACAAAGGTCAAAATTTTACAGAGCTGTGTTTTAAAAAATTCCAAAGGTGGTACAATAAAAAAAATAAAAGTAAAATAAAGCAATAAATCTGTGAGAAACACTGATAGCCTAAATAAAACAATTAAGCCTATCATTCTTGTAACTGCTGGGAAGCAACAGAAAGTAATTAAAAGATGAATCATAGTACTTTCCCTGAAAGTTAATGTTTACGGATAATTCCCGAAACTTATCTCAACCAAAAACTGGCATGTGACCAGATCCAAAACAAAATAAAACCAAATATGATGCCAGAGATATGACTCTGACATTTGCTGATGACTTAGCTTCATTATTAAACAAATAAATCTTTGAAGTATCTGCTGTATATACCAATTACATGTTAGAAACTGTATTCTTGTTACTTTTTCCTAGAACATAAAACATTTTTCTTCACATTTATTTAGGATTTAGGGGACACCTTGCTTGCTGAGCCCAAATTTTGCCCATAGTTAGAACTGACTCGCCCCTCACAGTGTGCTGAAGTATTCCACAGGAGGAAGTTGTTTACCTGAATACCTAAATGGGCGGCGACTGCTGGGATTTTGTCTCGTGGCCAAGATAGTTGAAGTTAAAAGCCTCAATAAAGGTCTGACTGAAGTAGAAACAGATCCAGCTCTTAATGCTAAAATGTCCATCCAGCTGAAAGTAAACGGACCGAGAGGAGAGGAGAAGATAGTCGATATTTGTGACAATATGGACCAGATGAAGGTCCTCAAAGTGATGGAGCTAAAAAGCAAAATCTCTGACGCACTGGTGATAAGTAAGTATGACTCTTCTTATCGTCTGTTATTAATTATTTGTAGAAATGCAAATGTTATTGTGCAGCAGATTCTATTTACAAAAAAGTTCTATTTAATTTCCAAAATGAAACAAAATGCAGTGTGGCCTCCCATTTATTTAGTCTGCAGTCACTCAGATAACACATACAAACACCATAAACATGACTTAAATTAGCAGATAAAAAGGGGCTTAGAATAACAGTATAGTTAAATTGATTGACAGGGGGACTCCACAAACACAATAAAAACAAATATTCGACTTTTGCAAGTATGATTAAATAATTACATCACATATATTAAATGATCCAAATATTAGCTTTGCTGATCTGCTCTTAGAGGCGTGAAGCAAGCCCAGCTCTTTAAAGCTCTTCTCTCTTCTTCTGCTCAGTTGGTGAAATGCGGCTAGTGTTTAGAACGAAGCCGCTGGAGGACAAAGCCCTGCTGGTGTCTTATGGGATTAAGCACATGTCTGTCATCCATGCACTGCTGATCCTGCCAGGTGGAGGAAATCGATGAGGACAAGACCCAAAAGAAGAAACCTGAATGCACCGACAAAACAATTTATTGTGAAGTCTTTATTATTTTATATGCTCCAACATTATCACGTTATTGTTATGTAATTATTGTTGTCCCTTTTGATCTTTATTTTTCTTATATTAATAAAATAAATCATGTTTTTGCCACACTGGATAATACATTTCATATTTTATTTTCTGAGGGATTACATCTAAAGCCATCACATTTAAGGCAACAAATGGGTTAGTGAATATCAATTATTAATTTTAACAATAAACTGATGAAACACAATAAGAACGATATGATCTGCAGATCACAACAGAGGAATCTGGCTGGCACAATATTTATAGAAACACATCACTGCTAAATATAGACAGGAGCTGGGTCACTCTAACACATATAAAGGCAAAAACAACTAAAGCCTGAGCCAACAGCAGCACACAAGAGAAAGAGTTCAATTTCTATAGAGGCAATGCTTATGATATTGACAGGATATTGTGTTCACCTCCACAGTGGATTTTAAATTTAAAAAAAAATCTAGATGTGACTGAAGTGCAGACTTTTAGCTTTACTTCAAGGGATTTAACAAAAGTGTTTCATTAACTGTTTAGGAGTTACAGAAAGTTTTTTAAATAGTTCCCCCAATTTCAGGGGCTCAAAAGCAGTTGGGCTTAAATAATTTTAAATATGAGGATTTTTTTTAAATACTTGGATGAAAATCCTTTGAGCTCAGTGATTTCCTGAAGCCAAACCCACAGACATCACCAATGCTGTGTTTCCGCACTTTAGATAACCTGCCAGGCCTTTACTGCAGTCGCCTTCGATTATTGCTTGTTGGTGGGTCTCTCTGCCTTTAGCTTTGAGATCAGGTGACTGTCTTGACATTCAAGATTATCCCATTTCTTTGCATTTAGAAACTCTTGGGTTTCTTTTGCAGTTTTCATTAGGTCATTATCCACTTGCATCATGAAGTGCTGTTTGATCATTTTTTTTTAGCATTTGGCAGAATCTGAGCCGAGAGTATAGCCCGTACACTTCACAGTTCATCCTGCTACTTCTGTCAGCAGTCACATAATCAACAAACACTAGTAATGCAGTTCTACTAGCAGACATATTTATCCATGTGTCATCATTACGTCGACAGTGTTTGACAGATGATGTGGTTCTGGAGCCTACTCCGGCTGTCCTTACCAATATTTCTTATTCTGGCTATTTGTAGTAGACTGCGTGCCACAAACCTCTGAAAACTCACGTATGTATAGTTTATTTAAAGGCTCTGCTCTTAGAATTTTGCACCCTGATATGGTATATAATTTGAAACGAAAGTAGTGTTGTACTTGCAAAATGTTGTGTTGTAAAAAGTATACTCCAAATACAAGTACTTATGCGAGAAGGCCAGCAAAAATACTACAGGTATCTACCTTTCAGTGCCAAAAGAGGATTCTGCTCTGATGCAGACTGGTAGTAAATCTGTTGTCAAAATATGCAAAAAATGAATTCTGATCCACATGTTTTAGGGCAAAAACTGTCATTTTACCAAGGAGCATGATTTATTTATAATCATTACAGTTGGAATTGGTTAACAAAGTCTTGTTCCACGCAGTGACAGTGAGCATAAAAGTTGACTATAATGATAAAGCATATGTTATTGTGTGTGTGTGTGTGTGTGTGTGTGTGTGTGTGTGTGTGTGTGTGTGTGTGTGTGTGTGTGTGTGTTGAGGGCGGGTTAAAGAAATGAAAGTGAAAGTTGACTATAACGATAAAGCAATGTTATTGTGTGTGTGTGTGTGTGTGTGTGTGTAAAGAAAAAGTCAGCACGTTAGATTGTGGTAAGTAACTGTAGCACTGTGGTGAGTTTCAAATTAGGCTTTATCAACTTACTGAGCTGTTATTTATTTCTCTGTGAATCACATAATAAGAACATTTCGGGACCCTCTAGTAATCATTCCACTGCCACACAGTTACTCTGTCTAGGAGCCACACCACTGGAGCAAGGCCCAAAATATTCACTTGTCTCCAAACAGTCATCAGTGATTTTGAGGCAAACAAAGCAGAACTCCACCTTACAACGTGTGCAGAAAATGTTTTTACACCTAGTTGTGCTATGCTCCACTAGGAAGCCACATGTGGGACAAGCACGGATTGAGGGACAGCCAGTGATGCCCTTCACATTCTTAAAGGTGATATCTGGACAGTTTCTCAGAATTTCTAAGGACTTATTGACACAGCCATCATTCTGACATCGGTCTGAACGTGGGGCTGCACCTCTCCATTTCCTCAAACACTGCCAGCAGAACATGAAGGTCCGATTTAGATCAGCTTTGCACAGTGTACATTTAACACACAGATTCCTGAAGTCAGCTCTCAGCACAGAAGACTTGCAGCCAGGACACTGTTAATAAAAAAAAGATTTTTTAAGGCACAACATTTCAACAAATATGGTGCAGAAATAAAAACTGTAATGAACAAACTTACGGATCTGACATCAAAGAAATCCTTAGAGTTGCTGAACATTTTCTTTTCAAAGTACTCGATTTCTTCAGGGGTTAGAAGAGCCATTTTACAAACCTCCTCAAAGGACCACTCAGCATCACAGCCAGTCTGGCCGCACACAAACTTGCTCTCACCCTGAAATAGAATATACAAAAATACATAAAGACCAGAGGAAAATATTACACTTGATTGAATGCTTTATTTATTTATTTATTTTTGCTATTGAAGTAGGGCATGCCAGAAAGGAAATTTGAGAACTATACTGGTCTAAAAAAACCCTTAATCTATTCTTACACTGGTGACCTGTTGCTTAAAGTCAGGAAACTTATAAGGCTTTTCTGCTCCAACTTGGAACGCAAAGCACCACACCCCTCCCCTTTAGCCACACTTTTCCTGTCAGTAATAAAACAATACAATTTACAGGCTAAGTACCTAATAATTGTTTTTAAAGGGTTGGGCCATGCACTGCTCTGACAGAATGATCCTAACCATACACCAATTCCAAAGATCAACAAGCTCTTTGCTCCTATCCTTCCCTTCAAAACACAGATTACATCAGCTACAATTTGTGTTTGAAAGCACCATAGGTATAACAAAACATGTCACACAAAAGTTCTTAATTTCAGAGAGAGTTGTGAGTACTGCATTATATTCCAGTAAATGTTAAACAGGCACCTTATTTTGTGACACAGCTCAGTGGTCATGTGCTATACAGTCAGGTTAAACATCACTGTTACTTATTTGGGTTTGTGACTAGGTGATCGTATAACGTCCTACCTGATCCAGCAACCGACGACACCATTTGGTGAGAGACATGGGAGTGACAGCATGACCACAAGACATCAGTGCTCTCAGAGACTTGAAGTCCTCACATAAGACTGAGTCACACATGAAAACAAATGCTATTACGATTACACAGTGCACTGTAGGAAACTTACAGTTCTTGATGTGAACACTTACAATCCATTTCATCATCTCTGTCCACAAATGTGAGTGTAGGGTCCTCTGGGTTGTAACGCTTCATCTTAAATGTCAATTTGCTTGTAGAGTCCTGAGAGGGAGCTCTTCTTTCAGTTGTCAGCATGCTGTTCTGTAGATAAAGCCTCAGTTTTTGAGATCATCCTGACTCCGATTATGCTTTCTGGTCATTTGCAATAAAACCAGCAGATATCCAACAAAGAATATTTTTTTAATTTTTATACTTCATCCAATGTATCCAGCATGACTCATTGTTGGAAATAACTTTTATTAAGATCTAATTAATATAGCCTTTACTTGCCATAAAACCTCGACCAGGAGCTGACTGAAATAATAAATCAAAAAGGGATTTTAACTCTATCGGAAACTTCAGCTATTGCTACAGGGCTGCCATCATATGAGATTTTCTCTACATGATTAAAATTTCTTACACACACACACACACACACACACCTTCATGGAGGGTGCTTTGTCTAACATTATGTGTACATAACTAGCAACTGTGTGCGAGTTGGTGCGCAGTCTATAATGAGCAACAGAGCAGCTGCAGCTGGTGCTTTAATTCTGAGTGCTGTTGTTGGTGGAGCTGTAAAGGGGACCCTTCACAGGCGCATCCATCTGGTCCTTTGAGAAGTACATATGCGCACATGGGTGTGGTGCATGTATAATATTACAGTAAGAGAGCGAGGAAAAATTATGCCAACGTAACAGACGAATCATAAGATTCAAACAAAGTTAAGTGTTTCTGAGGTAACAACTAAATGGCCTAATGTACATGGTCTTTGCCAGTTATTTAATGCAAAAAGAAAACTGACGTAAGCGAGGAAATGCCAGAAGAAAATACATCAAACAGAAACTTATTTAAGTGTATGTGAAAAGGAAACGAAGCTAAATACAATAATAATAATAATAATAATAAATAACAACTTGCCAAATGGAGATCCGAACGGTGCGCCTTATCTTATTTTTCAACCACGATTAGAAGTCGCAGCGGCCCCTAGGTCTAAACCAACCTGTTGGTCACGTGGTCGCGGTATGACGTGTAACGGATGCTGACGTTTCTGTTTCTGAATCGTGGTCCAGTCGAAGTCTCTGTATACAAAGCATAGTGGCTTAAATAAAACGAGATTGCTTTTGTTTGTTCATTTTGGTCAATTTTGTCTACACAACCTGCCCGATTAATCTATTTCATAGTTATTTAGATTTGGGATATCCATACGACTTCTAAACCTCAAACTTCAGAAATATTCCGATTGAACAAAACCCTTTACGTTACAGTAATTAAGAAAACCGAAACGTACAAAAACTAAAAAAAAAAATTCCAAAACAATATAAAGTAAGATGAAACGAGCAAAACCCACCGTGGAAACTAACTGAAACTAAGCTGAACTGAAAACAAAAAAGCAAAACAAAACAAACAAACACGAAATTCTACACCTAGAAACTACGAAGTTAAAATTTATGCACACACCTCATGTTGTAAGAAAAAAAAACTTCCTCTAGTCACCTTGATGTAGATGAATGGCGTGGGCTGCCTACTTTTCACAGAGGTGTGTCAGTTTTGCAAATTAATTTCCAATAGAGAAGAAACAGCGGTGAGCTACATTAAAAATTACGTTATGGAAAGTTTTTGCACGTTTTTAAAATCGAGGGAACGTGTCTAAAACAGGGTGTGTGCCAATATTTTATGACCGGATTTTTTTTTTTTTTTTTTGCTATGCACCTTGCGCCCTTTGTGCGGATTGCAAGCGCCACTTGCCCCGGGCTTGCCCACTAACTCAAGAGCTCAAGTCACTTACGCCTCGTCTTTTGAAAATATGAAATAATCCACGTATGCAAACTGTCCTTAGAAAGAGCACCAGGAAACTAGGAAACAACGACGTCGGCACGAATTTGATTCCGGATCTATTTTTCAACTAGAAGATTATAATAGACCACCAGAAAAAAAGGTGAGCCGATGGTTGTTCAAAATTGAAATGATCGCTTGCTGAAAAAAAATGAAATAAGTCATAAAAAAACTAACCGATCTATTCATCAGTTTCCCCAATCAAAAGCTGTTTCCTTGAAAACAACAAACATCAAACAAACAAGGACGTAAATAATTACTTTTATAATCGTATCATTGAATATTATCTACTCTTTAAAAGGCAGGACCACTATTATAGAAGCAAAGTCAACCTCTGTCGGTCATGTCCCTATTGACTGGGGAGATAACATGACAATGAGGAAGAAGTACTTCTACTCAACATAAATATTTAATAAGTACAAGTATTTCGGAACGCTTATAGGCTGGATAATGGACCTCAGTGATATGTTGGTCTGTAATGTCGATATTGTTCCTACATTATATTTAATCTTGTCATTTTAACTGAAAAACCACATCGTTGTAATGTTATAGAGTTTTAGTGACTTGTTTTTATGAGCATTATTTCAGTTATATGGTTGTACCTTGGTTAAGCTGAGGCACCCTTTCACATAAGTCTTTACCATGGATTAGTTGGGACAACAAAGGATATCAAATTGTGCTTCACAGAACTGCCCAGGAAATGAATCTTTCCCCCAAATAAACTGAGATTAAAAAACAAAAACAAATTATCCAATTTGTTCAAGATGATCAGCTCCAGAAAACGAAACTGGGAAGAAACTAAACCGGAAGAGCAGAAAAAACTAAGGCAGGACACAGATGCAGGTGAGTTAAAGTCTTTTACTGTACACTTGTTGGACAGAATACAGTACGACATGCAGTAGAATTTATAAAGCCGTTACTGTAAAGAACATGTAACCTATGAGCTATTTGATACCATATGAGCATGTGGCTTATAGGTTACATTATACCCACTGGTCTAAGTATTTTAGAAACTGCTGATCTGTTGGGATTTTCCAGAACAACAATCTCTAGAGTTTACAGACAAAGGCAGAGAATTGTTTTTCTTCTTCTTGTGTACAACTGTTCAACTGTTGTCTGTTATGGTTGTATTGAGGGTGTGAATGTGAGGATGGAGTAAAAATAAAGTAACCTGAATGTATCCTGAAGAAGCCAATAAGAAAGGCAACAGCAACTCAAATAACCATTTGTTAATACCGAGGTATGCAGAAGACCATCTCTGAATGCACAGCATGTCAAACCTTGAAGCAGATGGGTTACAGCAGCAGAAGATTACACTGGAGCCACTCCTGTGCACTAAGAACGGGAACTGAGGCTATAGCTCACATGGCTAGACCTAAAAATGGACAATAGAAGACTAGAAAAATGTTGCGTGATCTGACTCTTGAATTCTATTGTGACATTCAGATGATAGGGTCAGAATTTGGGGTACATGAAACAACATGAAAGCATGGATCTGTTTGCCTGGTATCAGCAGTTTGGGCTAGTGGTGTGATGGTGTGACCACATGACCACAGTGTACCATCCTCCGATGACTGCTTCTAGCAGGATAACTCACTATGTTACATAGCTCAAATCATCTCAAACTGGTTTCTTAAATACATGAATGAGTTCACACTACTCGGATGACCTCCACAGTCCCAAAGCTAGACAGTAGAGCACCTTTAGGAGGTGGTTGAACGGGTGTGTCACATCATGGATGTGCAGCCAAAAAAACTGTGGCAACTGTGCGGTCATGTCAATATAAACCAAAATCTCAGAAATGCTTCCAGCACCTTGTTGAATCTGTGTGATGAAGAAGACAAAAGTGGGTCAAGCTTGGTACAAACATAAATATGCTTGTTTTTCATTTCATGTGTTTCATTTTTTTCTACAGTCATCTACAAATGCATTGATGTGTTTTTCTTTCTTTCTTTTTTTTGTTTAAGTAATCCAGCAGCAGAAACTTCATGGCCTGAAAAATCAAGGAGCCACATGTTATCTCAACAGTGTCCTACAAGTTCTGTTCATGACACCTGAGATTCATGACAGGTTGGAGATACTGTAATGCTTACATTACATCTGTACTCTACCTAACTTCAAAGAGGTGCAAATGAATGGTCAAATATGTGTTCTATGGTGTGGGTAATTGACTGTTGATTCAGCACATAACTGACAGGGAAGCTTCCTCTTCCCCAAAGGCAACATCATCTTAAGATTAGTTAGTAAATTAGAAAAAGCTAAACCTGAGAAATAGTGGCTCAATGCTGATATCTGCCTTTAGTTTTTAAGAAGAAGACAAATTAGTCAGTGTGTCTAATTTCAAATTGTTCTGTCAGAAAGGAAAGAAATCGAAAGAAAATAAATATTATTATGTCACAAAAGCCTGGATTTGAAATTAGAAAAAATAATACAAACATGTTGAATGGACAGTAAATAATCACTAATAAGCACAGATGTGCAGTAATCTGATTACTTTTTTCAAGTAATGAGTAAAGTAAGGGATTACTATTGCCAAAAAGTAATTAGATTACTCTTACTTTCCCAAAAGCACGCTGCGTTACTGCGTTACTGCGTTACTGCATTACTGCGTTACCAAACCGTGATTTTGTTTGTTAGAGTGTCTCATGGCAATGATCAGCCCATTCTCATATTATGCTTAGGGAGTGAGAACGTGTTGCAATGATGTAAGTGCGTGTGAAGTTTGTGGTAGCAACAGACGTGTGCAGATCAACAACAGATAATATATCGAGTGCAGGAGAGAATACGACCATGTGTTTTACTTGCATTTATTTGCAAGAGTGAATGTAAACACAAAAATATTTGATTTTATATGCTGGAATATGCAGAAAATAGCTTTAAATGTTAAACAAATTTCTTCAAGTCAAAGACAGTTGCATATAATTTAATATTTGCTTGATGCAATGTGCTTAAAGTTAAAAGATTAAAACTAATAAAACAAGTTTTAAAAAAAGAGACTTTTTCATTTGATTCAGTTTTATATGATGGATTATGCAGAAAACTGGGGTGAAAGGTCTATTGCTTTATAATGTATTCAGGTTGTGTATCATGTTTTTAAAAAGTAACTAATGCTAATAAGTGAGAAATAACTGTGACTGTTTTCCTGAAGGTTAGATCCAGAATCACAAAAAATAGACCAAGAGCTGAGAAACATCTTTGTATGTCTGAAGAAAAGAACGTGTGGAACAAAAAAGATAACAAAGACTTTGGAGATCCATAATGGTGAGATGACCAGTTGGTAAAACATAAATTTCAAAGGTAAACTCAAAGAAAAGGTCACATAGTGGTTGCGATGAGTAACATTTACATGTAATTTTCAGTTTCTCAACAGCGTGATGCTGCTGACTGCCTAGATCTGATTTTATGCAAGGTCAGCCCACCGGTCTCTGAGGTGAGAATCTTACCATCCAAATAACACTGAGAAATCAGAAAGTTTTCTAACTGATATTTCTGTGTTAAAGCTTTTTGAGGGTCAGCTGATGTACACAACAGAGTGCTCCGAAGGCCACGTCATCAATGAAGAGACAAATCCTTTCTGGACTCTTCCACTGTCACTCAGAGACAACCCTGATGAAACATACAGTGTGGTGAGCAGCAGACTATACACTACTTATCTTATTGTTTTTGAATTCACGAAGACATAATTTTATTATTTTTTTCCCCAAACATAAACCTTGTGGTGTACAGTGGGATGCAAAAGTTTGGGCAACCTTGTTAATAGTCATTATTTTCCTGTATAAATCGTTGGTTGTTACAATAAAAAAATGTCAGTTAAATATATCATATAGGAGACACACACAGTGATATTTGAGAAGTGAAATGAAGTTTATTGGATTTACAGAAAGTGTGCAATAATTGTTTAAACAAAATCAGGCAGCTGCATAAATTTGGGCACTGTTGTCATTTTATTGATTCCAAAACCTTTAGAACTAATTATTGGAACTCAAATTGGCTTGGGAAGCTCAGTGACCCCTGACCTACATACACAGGTGAATCCAATAATGAGAAAGAGTATTTAAGGGGTCAGTTGTAAGTTTCCCTCCTCTTTTAATTTTTGTCTGAAGAGTAACAACATGGGGGTCTCAAAACAACTCTCAAATGACCTGAAGACAAAGTTTGTTCACCATCATGGTTAAGGGGAAGGATACAGAAAGCTGGCTCAGAGATTTAAGCTGTCTGTTTCCACAGTTAGGAACATATTGAGAAAATGGAAGACCACAGGCTCAGTTCAAGTTAAGGCTCGAAGTGGCAGACCAAGAAAAATCTCAGACAGACAGAAGCGATGAATAGTGAGAAGAGTCAGAGTCAACCCACAGACCAGCACCAAAGACCTACAACATCATCTTGCAGCAGATGGAGTCACTGTGCATCGTTCAACCATTCAGCGCACTTTACACAAGGAGATGCTGTATGCAAGAGTGATGCAGAGGAAGCCTTTTCTCCGCCCACAGCACAAACAGAGCTGCTAAAGCACATTTGGACAAGCCAGCTTCATTCTGGAATAAGGTGCTGTGGACTGATGGAACTAAAATTGAGTTATTTGGGCTTAACAAAGGGGTGTTATGCATGGAGGAAAAAGAACTCAGCATTCAAAGTAAAACACCTGCTGGCTACAGTAAAATATGGTGATGGTTCCATCATGCTGTGGGGCTGTGTGGCCAGTGCAGGGACTGGGAATCTTGTCAAAGTTGAGGGACACATGGATTCCTCTCAGTATCAGCAGATTCTGGAGACCAATGTCCAGGAATCAGTGACAAAGCTGAAGCTGCGCCGGACCTGGATCTTTCAACAAGACAATGACCCCAAACACTGCTCAAAATCCACTAAGGCATTCATGCAGAGGAACAAGTACAACGTTCTGGAATGGCCATCTCAGTCCACAGACCTGAATATTATTGAAAATCTGTGGTGTGAGTTAAAGAGAGCTGTCCATGCTCAGAAGCCATCAAACCTGAATGAACTAGAGATGTTTTGTAAAGAGGAATGGTCCAAAATACCTTCAAACACAATCCAGACTCTCATTGGAACCTACAGGAAGCGTTTAGAGGCTATGATTTCTGCAACAGGCAGATCTACTAAATATTGATTTCATTTCTTTTTTTGTGGTGCCCAAATTTATGCAGCTGCCTGATTTTGTTTAAACAATTATTGCACACTTTCTGTAAATCCAATAAACTTCATTTTACTTCTCAAATATCACTGTGTGTCTCCTATATGATATATTTAACTGACATTTGTAATTGTAACAACCAACGATTTATACAGGAAAATAATGACTATTAACAAGGTTGCCCAAACTTTTGCATCCCACTGTATGTTTGAAAAGGTCCTAGCATGTCAGTGGATCAAAACCCATTTAAATGAATTTCCATTTTAGAGGAAATGTAAAGATCTTTATGAGCACATTTTATTTGTGTGTGTGTGTGTGAACGCTTTTCAGTGTAAGCGAAAGCATTTTACTAGTTTGCAAGACTGGGTTTCTGTTGTGTATCTGCATTGTTTCACTGTGTATGCAAGGTTTTCAATATTGAGAGAATGGATTTGATTTCATATGTGTATGTGATTCTGAGTAAAATCCCTCATACTTGGGAATACTTTGTATTTTCTTTTCCTTTCATTATTGGGACATCTGTGTTTGTACAGGAAGAAGGATTTGAAAAGGTTTTCCAAACTGTGTCATACAGTGGAGACAACATGGTGTACTGTCAAGAATGTGAGAAGAAAACAGAGGCAACCAGCGTGAGTTTCAAACACCAGCTGTAGCCTTACTGAACTTTAAACTAGGATTACTGGGATGTCTTAGATCTGTTTAAAGCAGAGTCTGTTGGTACAACTGTGCTGTGTTTAATCATCTCTCATTTGGTTTTTAGAGATGTGAGATGGTGAAGTTTCCTCACATCTTAATTCTACTCCTCAAAAGATTTGACTTTGACTACAACACCATGTCAGATTTTAAATCAGACTGCTGTGTTGCTGTGCCATCTGAATTAAAAACAAAGGTAAGGACGAGTCACTTTGAAGCCTGTTCTTATTTTTTATCTTCAAATTTATTCTTATATTTGACGGTATGTTTTGTTGTAGGACAAGAAGTACAAAGTGTATGGGATAGTGAATCACATGGGCAGTCTAAGAGGTGGACATTACACAGCCACTGTGCTGTCCAAAGAGGACCACACCTGGTATGAGTGCGATGACAGCCATGTGACACAGGTGATTAATTAAATATGGGTCATATTTAAAACCTACAGAAACTTTTATTATTGCAGTGCTCATTTTAATCATAATCTCTCTTTTTTAAAAAAATATTTGTAAAGTCTGAAGAGCAGCTGTTTGCAAAAACCAGGGCATACAAGTAAGTTTGCTTTTTACCAACTCTTACACAACAGGGTCAATCCATCTCAAGTCAACATGGGCCTTCTGCTCAACCATCTCTAATTTTCATGAACAATTTATGGTTGGGACATGTAGAATGATTGCTGTGAAATGCTAGCTTCGTATATCAAATACTTTTTAAAGTTTCTTTTGTTTTTTGGTTATTTTGTTTTTTTAAGAAAAATGGTCTGTCAACCCTCTTTCAGGCATTTTTTCCCCACACATTGAAATCTTCATTTTATTTATTTTACCTGTGTTATTTGTGAGGTGCGAGAATGAAGAAGCACAATAATACAACACAACCACAACAACACATATTCAGTATTCAAAGATAAAAGCTTTAAATTTCAAGCAAAGTCCCTTATGTGAGCGCACAGTAATAAAAAATTCTAATTGCAAAAGACAGCTAGGGGGGATTTGTGAATGGTTTATAGTACCAAGACTACCTGTAACAGTACCAACACTTTCCAACATCAAATTCTCAGTCACAAAAAATGAACAAGATTTAGTTTCTCTTTACTTTTTTGCTGGATTGAGCAAATATGACAAAAATCCATCCATCCATCCATCCATTCGCTTCCTTATCCTTTTCAGGGTCGCGGGGGGCGCTGGAGCCTATCCCAGCTGTCATAGGGCGAGAGGCAGGGTACACCCTGGACAGGTCGCCAGTCTGTCGCAGGGCCAACACACAGGGACAGACAACCATTCGCACTCACATCCATTCGCACATTCACATCTAGTGACAATTTGGATTTTCCAATTAACCTATCCCCACAAGCTGCATGTCTTTGGATGGTGGGAGGAAGCCGGAGTACCCGGAGGGAACCCACGCAAACACGGGGAGAACATGCAAACTCCACACAGAAAGACACCGGCCTGATGTTGGAATTGAACTCAGGACCATCTTGCTGTGTGGCAACAGTGCTAACCACCATGCCACCGTGCTGCCTATGACAAAAATATCAGTAGATTATATTATAGATTCTATAGCAAATCAGTGAAAGGTCAAGATTAAAAATTTGCTGTTTTGATATGGGATGACCCAACAGGCAGTTTACTTCATTATTTGAGTAATGTTTATTAAACTTTTATAAGAAGCGCCCCACTTTTGGGGCATTTTAATGACTTCCTTGATAAACCCACGTGACTGATGAAAGGCTCCAGAACAATGACAGTACTAAATAAATATAGAAGTGACTAATTCTGAAATATGTTATATGATTACTGTATGTTGCTGATTTTTTTCTCCTGTGTGAAAATTAACTTCAAAATGATGATTAAACAGTTCCAGAACCGCATATCTGCTCATGTACAGAGGTAAGATCACAAAACCAATGAACATCAAGAAACCATTTAAATAATTCATGCAGCACTGCTGAATTATTACCATGTGTCTTTTTTTAAGCCTTGGAGAGAGAGCCAGAGGAGGTGAAAGAACAACAGGGGAGCAGGAGAAGAGTGGGAAAAAAGGATGAACCAAAGGAAAGGATAATGGATGAATACATAAAGAAATCAGAAGTGAAAATTCACGAGGATGCTCCGCAACCTGGCAAGAGTTCAGACATAAAGAGGAGCTGTATTTTGATTGCTCTCGTCATTGTTGGTTTTGCCTTTATTGTAATACTATACAAATCACAAGTCTCAGCATAAATTTATGGAGATGGGGAAAGACTCACAAGAAAATACTATGCATAGATTTAGAAATGCCAGCCTGTTATAGAAGTGGTTTTGCCAAATTTTAAGATTTTTACAGATATTAAACAGACAGTTATGGTCAGTGTTATGAATGGAACCATGTCAAAACCATGGAATTAATCATGGGACAAAATCAAATGATTTCATGATGTGTAGCTGAATTTCAATCAATATATATTTTGTTGTATTATTTTATTACATTTAATTTTTAGATTTTTGATGTAAATTTTGGTATGCAAAATAATAATAAATAATTACACAATAATTGGTGTGTTCATCCATCCATTCATCTTTGTCCTGAGAGCGGAGGATACAAATATACCTACCCTTTCCCGTTACCTCCACAGTGGAACAGAGCCCACAACACTGTTTTATTGCAGATAAAACAGTGTTGTGGGCTTCCACAAGCAGGGACAGAGAAACTAGTGTGGAATGCAACCAAATACATACAAGTCACTACTCCAGAGGATGGAGACTGAGGAGAGTTCACCAGTTCAATAAGACAGAGAACCAAAGCAAAGGGATTCATCAAAGCTTTGTACTGAAGTACTGCTACAAAGTACTCTCAACACAATTTATGTGTATTTTATGAATGTTTTTCAATCAAACTTGAAAGCAGTATAGTTATGCTTCTCACGACCCAAAGAGACACCCAGCAGTTGAAAACGAAAATATGTCTGGCAGTCATGGCAGAGATAGAAGTGATGCAGAGCTGACGCTGTCAGATGTTCTCTCAAAGTCACTGGCTGTATCCAGTGTATTCAGGGTCTGCAGCCTTAAAGGCCGCATTTTAAGGCCGATTACGTCACAGCAACGCGACGAAGGCTGGCCCAATTCGAAGGCTGCTCGAAATGCGGCCCTCAAATGCGTCCTTCATTTCCCTGAATTCTAAGGACGTGGTGGTGTAGACTTCGTGGCCCAACATATCCCAGAATGCATAGCGCGGCGGTGGGTGTGGATAATTTTGCCGAAAAAAAAACGGCAGATGAGGGGCGCCCGAAGAGTAAACTTTAAGTAAGTACTGAATATTATGTCACTTATTTATGTGCAAATGTTCAATAACGAAGAACATTAAAACATTACTGTTGGCCACATGTCGGCAAAGTTATGTGACATTAGTGACGTTTGTACTAACTTAGATAGATAGATAGATATAATTTTATTTCGAACATGCCAATATAATTGAAATAACAACAGAAAAAAAGAAAACAAAAAAACAAAACTTAAAAATCATCAAGTTTTCATGTATATATATATTTGTCTACAGAATGCCTGTGCTCGAAAAAGAGTAGGATGAAGTTTACACTTTTCTTGGTTTTAAAGCCTTTACTTTAAAATATACGCTGTTCAATAGCTGACCTTAATCGTACAGAGAATGATCAAAGCTCATGTAGAAACAAACAATCAAATGAACAAAAGATTTTCGCCTTCATTTCTGTCAAACAAAGCTGTATGAAACGTTTCCAGTTGTTAGTTACATGGTTGCTAGGCAACCTGGCCAGCGCAACGGAGGCTAGACCGTCCCATTTCACAAGCCTCGCACTTCCGGCCTTAGCGGTCTTTGAGTACGCGGCCCTCGAGGATCGTTGAGGCTGCGTACTTTAAGGCTGCAGACCCTGAATTGGGATATAACCAATGTCTCAATTGTATTTTCACCTTCAGCCACCTGGTGGCTAATCTTTGTATTTACTTTCTATTTGTTTACTCTGTATATCAGGTGTGTGAATTAGAGGGGTGACAGGTACTGACAGTCAGAGACTTTGCACTGTGGAATTTGGTGTGTACATGGACTACTGAGATTTGATTTGGTAGGTAATCATACATTTACTGACTAATATACTTTGCAATAACAGTAAAAAGAAATACCATAACAGAATACACATTTATGATTATTCTACCTTTTATTGTTGTTATTTCTAACTGTTGTACAATCTGAAACACCACACATCATGTTTTCAACCTCACTGTGACAGACTAAGTACTCCCACAGTCACTGCTCCATCAAGTGGGTCACTTGTAGGCCACACTAACAATATAGAATAATTTACACGTTCACAGTGCTTGCTCACTGTAAACATGTAGATTGTAAAAGGAACCAAAAACCTTGAGTATAGTTCCTCGTTTAGGTTTTTCATCCCCCCCCAAATAGCTGACATATTTCAAATTTACTTTGTATTAAATCTCATTTTACTCCACCACCTTCCTTCTCCTTTTTCAATCAAAAGCAGATGAGATAAAACAGAATATAGATAATAATTAACACAATTGTAAAGCCTAAATATGCTTTACTTGCTAGAAGTCTCAAACATGCGCTCTAAAACTATGTTGATGGCTATGTATATAAAAAGCTCATTAAAAAGGTGAATGCTCGTTTGCCATATGAGGTCATGAGATTTGTATCATGTGACTGACTGGAAAAAAACACATGCACCAATGCATTTCTCCAGTTTAACAATGTTGGATGAAATGGTGTAAAGAAAGCATGCAGCATTTTGACTGTTCCTGATTAATTATAATAGCTAACAATATCATAGGTTAATCTGTTTTCTCTTTGCATTTTCAGAATCTACCATTGCTGATAAAAAAAAAAGGTTAACTGGAGTAAAAGGGATGAAGTGAAGAGCTGAGCCAAGGCCTACCTAGTATATGATAAATAAGGATAGTTTTGAACTGTGAGTCATGCAAAGATGCTCTAGAATATTGCAAGAGCAAAAATATGGATGAGAACAACAGGTTTAATTTCATTAATCATTGCTTTTATTTTTATACATAATAAAAACACAATATTTATGTGAATATGCTGGGGATAAAGATAACTAAATATAAACAAATGATTTCAATATTACTTTCTTGGGAATATTTACACCTTAATTATTCATCATTTACAGCTTGTGATATGTAGCTTATAGGTAGGAGTCTTAAAATGTCCCAAAGAGACCCAAAGACCAAAGATGACACAGTTAAATCATAGTTGTGAAAGATAAACATATTGACATATGATTTAAATATTACTTTTTCTGTAATATTTATATTGTCAGGTGCGCTGTGTATAACTGTACATGTATTGCCATTTCTTTGGTACTCCAAATAATAATGAGTTACACAGGTTATAAGTGAAAACAAACAAACCTTACAAAAAGACAAATACTATTACATCTGTTATTTATCATTTATATTTTCTGATTAGTGCTCAACTCCAAATAGGTATGCTGAGAGTCTTAAAATGTAAAGGAAGACCCGAAGGTGTAAAAGTGAACCAAAGATACACTTCACACATAGTTATATTGGTCTTTATTAGCCTCCGTGGACCCTTGCCACCATCTGCACCACGGATGAGGGTTTGATCCCATATTCAGACAGTGATGCAGAGTCGTCATCCAGCAGCTTTCCAGAGACAACCAGCCGAACTTCACCCAGATGATATTGTACACACACAACACAGGAGAGAGAAAACAAAAAACAAAAACAAACAAACAAAAAACCTAACAAAAGCGACACAGAACACGGGAAATGTGTTTGTCATTGAATATATGTTTGTTGTGGTTGTGTTGTATTATTGTGCTTCTGCATTCTCGCACTTCACAAATAACACAGGTAACAATAAAACGAATCGAAACTGAAAATAACGAAGGCCAAACCAAATCTAAACATTCGTAACAATAAAAAACAACTTCATATAGTCTTTAAAAATATATAATTTAAAAGATTCTTAAAATATATGAGGACACTTGAATGCAGGCTTACAATACAGTCAACGTCATTTGTTGTCTTGCCATAGTTTCTCTCTTTGATCTGCTTTGGGTTTTTAGGCTTACCTTTAATCCTGGAACAGCTTCAGCGCTTTCTTCTTCAGGTCACTGACCGTCTTCTGCTGCTTTTTGGAGTGGTTTAATTTAAGAACCCCCATCTCACCTCCAGGTGAGCGAACAGACAAGCTACTTGCACATTGTGTTTGTCTGGATCGTGTGTGAGGCGGAAGAACTTTCTTCAGGTTGTGAGAGGATCAGATGAGGTGATGGCTTGTTAGTTAACGAGATGGGCTGTCACTTTCAAGGCTTTGTCAGAAAAGCAAACCAAAACATGCCCCGGGAGGCTTAGGGAAGTTCCATATCTCGACAGTTTCACTATCATTTTCTCCCAAGCGAGTTAAAAGAAATCTTATGATTTATTTTAACATAACATTTTTTAGACTGTGGTTCGATAGTTGTGTCAACCACTTGAACATGGCCAGTATCTGTTTTTATTATTAATGATTCATCCAAGTGTAATTTCTGTACATATTTTAATGTTTTTGTACATCTTAATGTACATTTAACTGCGCAAGACTCAGTGCCACCCGAAGACATCATACTCCCTGAATTCTCTGAATATATTCATTATTTTAGTGACTCCCACTAAACCTGAAAACTGTAGACAACTGCTCTGAGATAGTCTGGAATGAAAACCAGCCTACCAGCCTAAACTTGAGTTTTCAAGATAGACCACTAAAAACTGGAATAAACGACCAAGAGCGTCTCTAAAGAAAGGAACGAACAAAGTCCGCAGAGGCGGGTTTCTCCTTATCAGCGCTCACTAGGCCAAGTTCCATGTTATCATCTCTCAGAGTCAGCTGTTGCTATGCTCATGACCGCGGCCGACGTTTTTTGGCTGCATCTAGAGCGACGATGGCCTCATCCACCGGTCTGCTGCACAGGTAATACTCAGCGTGGTTCACTTTCTCTCTCTGTCTCTCTCTCCCCCTCTGTGTTCCATTCGCTGGTCTGATTTCACCCGTAACAATTCTTATGATTGGACTTTTTTATGTTTGGAAACTGCGCACGGGAGAGCACACGCGCTGTTTTTACTCCGATCATTCAGTGTCACAGGCTGACATCACAGTGATACTGAAACCTGAAGCCGCTGATTAAAAACTTTATATTGGATGTTTAGAAGAAACACGAACTGTTTGAAAGTGTCTGCGCAACACTGCATCAGACACGCACTGTTCTGCCCCCTGTGGGATTTTGCTCTTTAAAGTGAAACCAGAAGTATTTGTTCATTTTGATCTGTTTGTTGTTGTGTGATGCCCCCAAGCGTGCCAACAAAACAGGAGAAGTGTTACGACCCTCATGACCCAACGCTCAAATTTGTCGATAAAGAGGATGATTTAGACTGTGAGTATCACGTGGGCACTTTTCAGGGTCAACCAAGTGATGTCAACCATATCAAAATATAATGTAGCAATAGTAAAACCCAAACAAACACATCAACCAACATTTATTCTAGCATAAATCGAATATTTTTTTCTTGTGTGATTGTTCTCAGTCTTGTGTGAAGGCTTCAAATCTCTCAGAGCTCAGATGTCCTGTGGTCATGTTGTGACCCCGACCTCTCTCACCAACTGGTGTCGCAGGTTGTTGGACCAGGTAGGCAACTAAGGATTGTCTTTGTTAAAATAAACAATATGTGGAAATGTGAAATATGTCTCCCCTCTACATACACTCACACTGAAGTGTAGCTCAAACCAGTGGTGGATAAATAACTACGGCATATGGAAATAGATCCCACCACCAAAGGCACCCAGTCACCTCTACTTTAGGCCTTCAGCTTCTGAATAAAACAAAAACACAAGTTATTAATGTATCTGCTGATCAGTTGCTATTCTACACTAATGTGTCTTCAAAGAAAAGTTTAGTAAGTGCATGGTTCAGAACAGTGAGCCAAATCTTTTAGTTTTTGTGGCCATCCTCCCTCCCAGTTTCTCATGTGCCTCCTTGGGAAAATGACAGCCTACCTTGACTTCTCCTGGATATGATGCTGGGGGTTTTCGCTGGTATCATCAACTTCTTTGGAGTGAGTCTGATAAATTATCTGTGATTATTTCAACAAAGGGTGAAAGCAGATTTGTGTGTGGCGGGTCTGGTTGTAGTGCTGAGTGGAGTTTTTCAGAGGTCTGTAAAATGGCTCTGCTGACCCCGGAAGAAACTGAGCATTTTCAGAAGACTTTGGCAGTCAACACTAACAGGCAGACACTTATTACTAAAGCAGTAAGTATCTCACTAAAATACTACAATTTCATGAAAACAGAAATGTATTTCTTATAAACCATTTTACTGCATATTAAATGCTGTCACTCTCTTGTCTCCATGTAGTGTCCTGGATGCAGATCCACTTTGATGAGAGAGAATGGATCAGACTTGAATGTCCTCTGTAAAGTGTGCACAGCAGTAAAAGGACGGCCCTTTGAATTCTGTTGGCAGTGTTTGAGGGAGTGGAAGGGTGCACGGCCTCGGAAGGACCGCTGTGAAAATTATGGCTGCTGCAACCAGTCACTAAAAGTACTACAAACCTGCCCAGATATCACATTTGATTCAGTGAAGGGAGTCCACGGGTGTCCCTCTGTACGTGCCTGTTTCACTTGTGGCTTCCTAGTGGAGCACAATAAGAAGTATTGTAAATCGCTTGTTTGTCCTCGATGTAAGGTGAAGTTCTGTTTTGTGTGCCTGAAGATCTTTACTGAATGCGTGAAAACAAGTGGCCCTTATGCAGCATGCTCCAGTGGCGTAGCCCCCAGACAGACATCGATACCTGTATGGAAGAAGAAATAATTAAAAGACACAAAGCTCTCAAGTTTCACTTTTAATGTGTGAATGCCTTTTCTCTAATGATATACAATGCTGTGTTTTTTATTCAGTTCTGAATCATAATAACAATAAACCTGAAAAATGTCATTCATTCATAAATTTGAAAACAAGTTAATCATACATTCTGTGGTTACTCATTCTTAGATTTAGTTATTTTTTTATGTTAACCTGTCATTATTTGCTGCATCTTTAGCATTAGCTTCATGATATTAAGCACCTATACTACTCGGATAGCCATTTTTTTTCTTGTTTTTATTTTTGGTAGCTACATGATGATTCGTCTTCTATCTTCTAAATTGGTCTGAATTTTAAACATTTAGTTACAGGTCGTAAAGCTAAAATACAGATTAGAATAAACGAATGAACAAAATAAATAGCACAATAACTGACAGAAAAAATTACTAAATTATTACAGAAGAATATTAAGAAAAGATAAAAAGAATGAAAACATGGTACACTTTGAAACACATTGAATAATTCATTCCCTACATTGAAAAAAACCCACTTTAAATACATTAAATATTGTAAAATTAGATTATCTCTGGACCTGTTCACCTTTAGCCACCAGGTGGAACTTTGTTTACTCTGTACATGAGGTCTGTGAATTAGAGCTTTGAAAGGTGCTTCCAGTTAGACAAATGTTTTTAAACACCATCCAGCCTTCATGGTACGGTGTGGACAGATTTCAGTGGGAGTCTTGCTTGAGAAATTCTGATCTATACAGATACTTACATACTTAAAAGATGTGAACATTTCAATTTTAACCACTTGAATTGTTTTGATCTCAAGAACAGAGACAACAACTCTTTGCTTTGTGAGAATAACACAAATGTCTGCTAAATGTTAAATGTATGCATTTAACACCAACTTAAGTTAGGTTAAATGGGACTGAACACCATGTTGGGGGGTTGCAAATTTTGTATGTAGATGAGCAGCAAAGGGGCGACTAAAGCATGAGAATGACCTTGAGGTCGGAGGTCACTGATACCTGAACTCATGCAAGATTTTTAGTGCCGTAGATACACCTACATTATCAATTCCAAAATCCTACATCACCTCCTTCACAAGTTATCACATTCAGAAACTTGGGTGTCCGAGCCAGCCCATTAGCCTTTTATGGCTGAGGGGTATAAACTTGTTGCGAATGATTTTCAAAATAAACAGTTTTCTGATTTGATAGGTTTGTTTTATACTGTAATTAGAATAATGATTTGAGTTTAAACTTTCTGAATTCTGTGTCATTTACATTTCACTCTAATTCCCAGGTTATTTAAAATCGCATGTAATAACCAACTGAAAACATGCAGTGGTTTTCATCTTTATTTATTATAAGTACATATAAAATTGTTTTTTTTTTGCAAAGGTCTTCTTCAGGCAAAAGTACAGACATTCTGTACGTAAGTAGAAGTACAAATAGTACTGTTACAAAATACTCCAGTACAAGTACTGATTCAACTTCTTTACTCAAGTAAATGTAAAAAAGTACAGAGTCTGCTCAAAGTAAGAAAGTTAAACGTAAGGATGTTTCTATTTTTGTGCAAAGCTAACTGAACCTTGTCTTATATGGATGTAATAATAAAATAATATCACTAGATAGGAATACAAACTTCAGTCTAACTTTTTTTCATTCTAATTGTACTTAGTGTGAAAAAAAGAATCATAAATCAAAATAATTTCTATTTAGACCTCCAGTAGATTTTCATAGTGTACAGGCTGTGATCAGCTGACCTCCTGCTCTTTCAACCAGATGTCAGCAGATGTTTCAGACAAACTCAGACGAGCCAGCTGCTGGAAGCACATTTGTATTGAATGTTTTCTCTGGAGTTTATTGTGTTTTTCGTAACACAACTTTAAAATCTGCCAGTGCTTCAAATACTTCAAAGCTTTCTGAATGAAAATGATATTTCCCTCTGCAGTTAGGATCATTTTCTGTGTTGTATGATGATGCTGTGATATTACAGTACCAACATTAAAGCTTTGCTCTATACTCTAGATTAGAGATTATATTGAACTTTATTAATCACTCGGGTGGGTTCCTCCGGGAAATTCAGTAAATTCAAACTCTATGAGAGTCAGCAGCTTGTTTGACCAGTCAGTACCAGTGCATGTGTTCATGTTTTATTTTGCATTCCTTGAATTTTGTCTTGTCTTTTTTGTTTTGTTATTCTGTTATTTTTTTTGTCAATTTTTAACTATATCCTGTTTTCCCCTCTGCATCCGCTCATGTTATCCTCCATAAATGTTCAAATCAGTTTTTTGTCTGTTATAGTTAATACATCAGTTAAACCATTAAGATTGTTGATTGATTGCACACAGTTAAATATACCAGTCATTAGTCATCAGCATTTAGAGCTCAACTGGTCAATCAGCACAGCTGTTTTCAAAAAAATGTCAATCTAAACACTCAATACAGAATAAAAAGGGAAACTATTGCTGATGTGTATTAAACATCTACATTTAAAAGTCCTTATTTATCTTATAATTTTTTTCAATTAAATAAAGTAGAAAAAAATATTGTGAGGACCAGTTAATTTCACTACTGAGCACTCAAAATAATATACATAGAAAAGTTATAGGTTTGCATAATCAAGGGTTGTTTGTGCACAGTTGGTGGACGGCCGAGTGCAGGAATGAACCAGAGCAAAGTCAAGAAACAATACCTCTCACAGATCGATGCTACCTAAGGCACATGAAACTAGACCAGTGTATGTGTGTGTATGTGTGTCCATCCCTAGGTGAAGCTGCACCCAATGGAGGAAAAGAAGAGTGCTAATAAGGGGGGCAAAAGTCGAAACTACAGCACTCCTCAATGGTTTTTGATGAATCAGATAGAAGCACATTCTGCTTCATGTACCGCTAACTTAAGGTCATCTCTCTTTCAGAAGTTGGTCACAGCAAACTGTGGCAGACAGTGGTTTTCTAATCAGAAGGATATCAATGTACATGAATTATTTTTGAACTGCTTCAGGCAATAACTGAGTGAAAACCTGGAAGTGAGATCTTCTTTTACCCTAGATAAAAAGCAACACTATATCAAGTATTTACATTTTATTGTTGATTTTATTTTCAGATTTAGTTTGGTTTTCATTATTTTCAGTTTTGGTCTCAATTGTTTTATTAAGAAAGGAAAGGATAAAAAATAATAATAATACAACATCCATCCATCCATTCGCTTCCGCTTATCCTTTTCAGGGTCGCGGGGGGGCTGGAGCCTATCCCAGCTGTCATAGGGCGAGAGGCGGGGTACACCCTGGACAGGTCGCCAGTCTGTCCCAGGTAATAATACAACACAACCACCTAAAACAGACATTCAAGTAGACTTTTCAGTAAACCTTTGTGCTAAAGCTGGCTCAAGCTGTGTTAACAAATATGACCTCAGTGACAAACACAGCCCTTATTTTATTCTAATTAGTTGCACAGTGTGTAACTGCACAATTTTGTTGAGTTTTTTGCTATGTTTCTAAATTCCAGTTATTATTTTTATTAGAGTTGAATTAAATTCTTTTTGCAGTTTAGTTTTAGTTAAACAGTGGCCAAAGTCATGTGTTGTCTGAGTGGAGCTTAAAAATAACAGTCTTCAGTGGTGTTCAGGACAAACTGTGTCACGTGTGTGACATTATGTTTTTTCCAAATTGTTAAACATGCTACAAATCAAGCCGAAGTAGACTAACTTGTTTAAAGGCTCCATTATATTATATTATATTATATTATATTATATTATATTATATTATATTATATTATATTATATTATATAAACCTTAGGCTGAGCATATTTCTGTCCATCAATACCTTCTGTACTATGTCTGTCTGTTACATCAGCTGTCCAATCAGCATCACTACATGCCAACACGTTCTCACTCCCAAAGCGTAACATTTTACGCTAGGTGACAAATCGTCAACATATTACGTTTTCGGCTACCTACCACGTTCCTAAAAGACGACCTCGGATAAATGAGGAAATATGAGAACCGTATGGACTCAATCTACACATGTTCGCTCTTTTTCTTCAAATCGCTTAGAAACATGCTATTTAACATAATTAAAGTCCTGGTTAAGCTCAGGCAAAAGGTTATGGTTAGGGCTAGGGATAAGGTTAGGTTTAGGGCTGGAATACAGGGCTGGAACGTCTATTACCGCGGGAGCGTCATTGCACTGGATTTCGCCCATAACCCGCCGCGTACCATAAGAACGCCGAAGGTCTCCTTTCGCGTTCCTCAGGAACGCCGCGGGATGTGACAAAACGTCGGCATGTTACGCCTCGGGAGTGAGAACGGGCTCTACATGCCCATAACCTCAGTTGCTCATTATCACATTTTCTGTAACCCAGTTCTTTCTCAGGTGTCCCTTTCAGATATCTCAGTACATGTTTTACCGTGGTCCATTGGTTTTCAGTCGGCTGACTAAAATACTGTGATAGTTTACTTATTATAAAATTAAGTCTGGTCTTGTGCATGTATAAAAATAGACTACCCACTGCCTCTCTGTACATTTGACATCATTCATCTTTTCAGCACCATCAGCGTAGTTCAGTTTTTGCTCACAAGGTGTCCCTCTAGCTTTGCAATCATGCATGTAGAACCTTTCAAGTATTTTTTTCCATGTGTTGTGAATGTTACCCAAATGGTTCAGTTTTAATTTTCTGCAAACATTTTCTTCAAAACAATTAGTGCATTTTTGTCACTGGCAGCAATGATCAAGTCATCTACCTATATTATCAAAATCACCTTCTTATTTTACTCGTGGCCACCTCTCACCTCCTTCGTAGAAAGGGTCACTCCCAGACGGGCAGGGCTGTGATGCGGTGCCTCAGTGGCTCTCCTCTTCTGAGAGTTATTTGTAAACAAGATGAAAACTGACTATTAATGGGAATACGCTGGAAAGTCAAGATAACTATTAACCAGAGATCTCAGTATTACTTTTTTAGGAACATTGATATTCATGGGGCTGCCGTGTGTAACCGTACATTTGTTGTCAGCTTTTGGTATTTCAACTAATAGTAAGTTACACAGGCTAGCAATGAAACAAAGAGAGAAACTAGAAAAAGAAATATCTTTACACTCCATTTATTCTTCATGTACAACTTGTTATAATTAATTAGTGCTGAAGTCTAAATAGATATGATAAAAGTCTTAAAATGTAAAGGAAGACCTAAAATTGTAGAAGTGAACCAAAGACCAAAGATGACACAGTTCAGTCCCAGCTAGCAAAGATGATGCATTGCGTCCTTTGGTGTGTTATTTCAGTCCTGCTGTGCATCGATGATGATATCTGTCAGCCTCCGTGGACCTTCGCCACCATCTGCACCACAGATGAGCGTTTGATCCCATATTCAGACAGAGATGCAGATTCATTGGCCAGCAGCTTCCCTGCGAAAATCAGCTGGACTTCGGCCAGAAGATATCCTACAACTCCACTGAAGATTTTTGCACTCAGAAATCACATGACTTTGGCCACTGCTCAACTAAAACTACAATAAGTGTGAAAAACATTTATTTCATCAGCTTTATAAACAAAAGTGTGCACTCACAGTTTGTGTGATGAAAGTTTTGAAGTTGTTGTGTTGTATTATTGTGCTTCTTGATTCCAAACATACAACACATAACAATAAAACTGTCAGGGACCCTGGGTCACTCAGACCCAGGGTCCCTGACCAGTGATGGACTTATCTGTTATTATATGTATTTTTGGTAGTGCTGTCCTTCTTCCCCCTGTTTGCAGATATGAGTGTGTGTGTGTGTGTATGGATGCGGCAGGGGTGGATCTAGAGAAATTTTCTTAGGGTGGCATGAGGGTGGCAAAGAAATCACATGGGGTGGCAAAATCAAAGCCTTTTTTTTTCAAACACATGCAGGTGGTTACATATGGTTAAAATGATTCAAATGCAGTAAGTATACACGTTTTTCATATAAATATAGTCTATAACTTAATTATTGTCTGTAGCCCACATAATTACACACTTTAGTTACATAAAACATGTGAGTTTTGATGTTATGTACTGTATAGCCTGTATAATAAATAAATATGTAGCCCAATAAGTATAAAATCCAGAAAGCTACACAACATGGGGCGGTTCATTTACAAACACAAGTCTAACTTTAATTTCACACTGTTTTTTGTTAGAAAACAATCACATTGTTACAGCTCAAATTACACAAAATGTCAGAAATCTGCATCGTCATGAACAAAAATTTAAACCTAATTTTTCATGATTTGTTAGATTCACTCATTGAGGTCTGAAATACAACCGGCCATTTTTGACTCCTTTTGAGTTTACGTTTGTATTTCACCCTCAAATTGTTTCAGCTCATCTGAATTTAGTTGTTTTTCACTGACATACTGCATTAGTACCACTATTACTATTAATAGTACTATTACTGATCTGAAATCACACAAAGAACTTAAAATCCTAGTAGTATTTTTTACTGTAAAAAACCCCCACAGACATGTTGAGTAAATTTTTATAACTTGAAATGCAAATATAATATAATTGTACATTTTGTAAACATATACAACTATTTATCTAAAAATGCAGCCAATACACCTGCCGTTTTTGTTTTTTTTTTTCATTTTCTACAACCATTTAAAAATATTACTAAAACCAAAGTGAGAGAACAATCAGGTGTCGCATTAAGATGACCCACAAATGATGTGTGCCAGTAAAAAAAATACAGACAGAGGAGAACAGCACAGGGATAAACCTGCAGGCCTGACAACAGGAGGTGTATCACTCCGCTGGTTTTCTACTCATTGACAGTGTTTACTGTGCCTTTGTGACATTCATTAGTGCCCTCACTGACACACAAAACAAAACTACTACACAACAGAACAGCTACACAAGACAACACAATACACTAAGAATCCACTCCACACTAAACGTCACAAATCTCCCACATCTAAAAACTCTCCCTCTCTCTCTCTCTCTCACTCACTCGCTCTGTCTCGCTGCCGTTACCATCACTCCCAAAACTTTTCCCTCTTCCTAAACAACCAAATCCCACGTGTTGACTTTTTTTTTTTAAATTGGTCGACATGGTGCATTTTTCCACCGATAGGAAAGAGGTGCTTTTTTTCCTTTCTTTACTGTTTTTGCGCTGTCCTTAGAAAACGCTTAAAACACACACACACAAAAACGTGACGATTTAGTAAAAAGCGTGGCTTATATATATTATCATAACTCTGGATTTACTGGCCTGTAATTAAAATGTAAAAACTTTGAAGTCTGAACTTTCAATGTGGGCTGAAATAGAGAGTCAGCGTGGCTGCAGCTTGCTGCTATGTCAGCTTACATCAGTCATGTGATTTGGAGGTGCAGCGTGTCAGTGGACCACAGAGGGTCAATAACACTGACCTTCCTTCCATTTCCAGAGTGTAACATCCAACCACCTGTGTAAAATCCGAAATTCCCATGGTGTTGTTCAAAATGTGCTCTGGCACAATCATAAACATTGCTTGTTACTGAAAACAAGAAAAAAGCTGGTCCTGCTATGGGCTGAACCATTTGTTAATGGTGGAGGGGGGTAACACTATGCAATATATTCAGTTTTAGCATTTATATTCACTGTTGACTGTAACTACGCTCAAACTGTTAATGCTATATTATTTTAATAAACAACACTGTTATATGCAAAACTGGGGTGGCACTTGGGGTGGCAAGGGATCATTTTAGGGTGGCACTTGCCACCCCATGCCACCCTTCTAGATCCGCCCCTGGAATGCGGGTGTGTCTGCGAACACTTGTTTACAGTCGCCTTCAGGCCTGGTGGGTGTGGCCCTGCTAGGGGACTGGCCACCACACCCGAAGCCCCTGCCACACACCTGCTGCTGATCAGGGCTCGTCTGGGGAGCTATTTAGGAGAGTGTTGGAGCTCCCACTGGCGCGGGATCATTACGTTGTCATCCCAAGTTAGTGTGTGTGTCTCAGCGTATGATAGTGCAGTTCGTGTATGCCCGCGGGGTTCAGTTTTGACGGCTGTTTCTGTTGTTTTCCTGCAGGTGGAAGGGTGGGCCAGAAAGGGAGCACTCACAGGATGTGCGGAAACATGACAGCGGGGAGCACGAGCACGGACGTCGGAGGGGAACACACACGGGAGTCAAGGGAGCAACGGGGATTTATTGCGTTTACGGCTTTTACTGTAAATAAAGTGCACTGTTTGCATCGCAGAGTCCTGCATTTGGGTCCTCCTTCCCCACACTCATGGTCTGGCACACTGACCACACTCAACTAAATTGAGTTTTGACAATGAAAACTAAACCTTTCCTACAGTTGAAAAACCATAAATATCTATCTATCTATCTGCACATTTTGTTTGTCTGGATCATGTGTGAGGCTGAAGAGCTACTTCTGGTTCTGTGAAGGGTCAGATGAGGTGAGAGCGTATTAGCAGCCCACAACAAAGGCTTTATCACACAAACAAACCAAAACATGCTTCAGGACCGTCAGGGAAGTTCCGCATCTAATTTACTTTCACTATCATTTTCTTACAAAAAAAAAAATGCTGACTCCTCCCACGTCTGTGTAACGGCAACCTTCGGTCCTTCTTTGCCGTTTCTGCAGGACGTAAAGTTTCTGACTCGTGCTCTTGTTTAGTAGCTTGGATGCCTTCCGGTAGCAAAAACGACGCAAAGGAAAAAAGGGGCAAAACATTTATTTTCCATACAAATCAAAAGGTACAAAACAAATGCCTCTGGTGGGAGCTCCGTTTACATTCCCTTTATGATACAACATAAAATAACATTAAAACGGCGATGGTGAGAAAACTGCTGCTCCACGTTCTGCTCGCTTACCTAACCTTTTACCCACACCCCTCCGCATGCGGGCCAAATACACACCCCCTTTACGACATCTATCAACACTTTACAACAACAACAACAGACTAACAAAGCAGGATTAATTTATGGAGCACAGCCTATTACATTATAACATAAAATGATCAAGATTATAATAGAAACTTAAAGATCTTGACAAATACTTAAATATGGCATGATGTAACTGAGTAAAATATTGGCCTGGACTTGGCTCCAACAGTCTGGTTAGCAGTTGTTCAGTTCGCCACTGTGCCCGACCTCTTCAGGCTGTATCCAGAGCGAAAAGATTGACGCATTCACGGGTCTCCTGCACAGGTAACACAGCGTGGATCACTCAGTGATGAGTGTTACACTTGGGTGGATATTCAAAGGTGTGATTTCACTGGTAACGACTGTTATGATCGCACTTCTCGTTATTGTTGGAAACACTCTAGTGTTCACTCTCTCTGTCTGACACACACACACATACACACAAACACACACACACACCTACCACTAAAGTACACATTTTGGTTTGTTTATTGTTTCGCAGACTGTTGGCCTCAAATATGACAACAAAACAGGAGAAGTGTTACAATCCGAATGACCCAACAGTTAAGTTTGTTGATAAAGAGGATGATTTGGACTGTAAGTATAACTTGGACACTTTTCAAACTGGTGTCAAAATTATTGTTTAGAAATAATAAAATAAAATCATTGTAAGTATTTACATTCACATTATGCAATGTAAAAAAAAGTCGACATTAGTGTTTATTCCTGTGTGTGTTTGATTGTTCTCAGTTTTGTGTGAAGGCTTCAAATCTCTCAGAGCTCAGATGTCCTGTGGTCACGCTGTGGCTCCGACCTCTCTCACCAACTGGTGTCGCAGGTTGTTGGACCAGGTAGGCCACTAAAGGTTGACTTTGTTAAAATAAATCAATTAAAAAAGCAACATAAATAAAAAATACCTAAATACCTAAATAAATAACAGAAGGAATCAGACGTGGTGAATTTAGGGATAAATAAGATAATAAGGGAATACTTTGGGCCTTATAATTATAAAAGTTAATAGTTTTAATGCTGCCACCCACAATTTTATAAGCACACATGTGGATAAATGCAGAAAACATATTAATTCACTTATACAAAAAGAAATGTGCAATGAAATAAATACCATTTTATTGGAATGATTATATTCATATAGGGGAGAATGAGTGAGAAAAAGACTGTTGGGTGAGAAACACTAACTGAAGTCAACTGAGGGAGTGGTGCACTTAACTTATCTCGATAGAAACCACCTCTGCTTTCAAGGAACAAATAAAATTGGACAGAAATGTTCAGCTCTGAATTCTGCCTGTGTTGTTGTTGCTTGTAGCATTTATGTAATGCAACTCTTGCTTTAGTTAAGTGAAAGTTTCATAAATGGGAGTTTTCAATATTTAACACAAATGCTGCAGACGCATGACTCATCAGTGTGTACACTCTGCATCACCTGAGATGATGCAGATAAAGGTTTAGTTGCTGTTTCTGATCAGCTGCTTTCCAAACGTATGTGTCTTCAAAGAACAGTTTAGTAAGCAGAACAGGACTATGAATTACATCTTTTGATCATTTCGGTCCTCCTCCCATGCTCCATACGTTTTTTAATATATTAATTAACACTGATATCAATAACATAACTTGTTGAATCAGCACCTGTGATACACAGCATAAAATTACACATCCAACAGCCTCATTGTCAAGATCCTGGGTTGGTGACCAGGCATTTTGATTTTTGTATTATTTATTGTGCTTTGATTTCATCATGATTTATCACTAGTCTTTAAGTTTTTGGTTCTGTATTTCTAAGCTCTAGTAGTTCTTAGGTCTTGTTTCTGTGTCCCCTCTCTTTGATGTCAAGTCCACAGCAATGTGAAAGGTTTTTTGAGAAATCTCTTTACTTTTTTGCATTTCACAGGTTTTTTTGGGGGCAAAACTACTTAAAACTAGATGAACAGGTAATGAATGCCTGGCAATTTTTTTAAAATGTCCTGAAAACTTTCTGCCTGGACATTTCCTGTTTTTATTCAGACATTCACGGATGGATTTTCTGTTAACAGTAAAAAGAAAAATTCTGTCACACAATTTGGTCAAAAATTCATTCTTCTTGTTTTAGCTTTTTAAATTAATTTGTGCTTAGTACACAGCAACACAGGTACATTTAATGTTAAATATTCTTTTATTCTCCTCAACTCAAAAACTATACTAAAATATAATGACAGCATCCATCTCGTCATAAAATGACTAAACAGCTAATACATGATATGGTGAAATTTTCTGTTAATAAAATCTGCAACAAAGCCAGCTGTGGTCAAGCTATTTTATTACTGCATGCAGGAGAGCTAACACACATCAAACAACACAGTTCTACAGTCATGAGCGTTCTGAAACACAAGTGGTGCTCCCACTCCTTTATGCATTCCAAGGAAGAGGGAGGGAGTCACAAACTGATCATACCACACATCATGAAGCTTGCTATGCAACCTAACGAAACAATGGGTAAGCTGTTTTGTGCCCTTGGTGTTATCAACAGCTGCAAAGGGAGTTGTCTTCTCCAACTACTAAGGGGGGAAACAAGTTCATCTAGTTTTAGAAACTTCCACTGTGCAGTGTCACAACTAAGCATATACATAAGCACTTAAATACTTTAAATGAGAATAATAGAAATTTTCTATCGCAATTAAAAAAATCACTCGCAAACTCGAAAATGTGAGCATTTTAATTTTTCTTGAAATCAGTTTGTCCTCATCAAAATGTTTTCATAATCATGCATTCAACAGGATACCTGACAAACATTGACAAACATTTAATTATATCCAGAGTAAAGTAAAAAGTAAGGTAAAGTAAAATTTTATTTATATAGCACCTTTCAAGATAAAATCACAAAGTGCTTTACAGAGGCAGAAAACAGACATTAAAATCTCAAACAAAACAAAATCAACCAAAAGCAAGTTTAAACAGATACGTTTTTAACTGTTTTTTAAAAGACATGACTGAGTCCACAGATCTCAAACTCAAAGGGAGCGAGTTCCAGAGTCTGGGAGCCACTGATGAGTCATGATTATGATCTTAAAATGGACCCTGAACTTGACAGGGAGCCAATGCAGTTGAATCAGCAGGGGAGTGGCATGGAGATTTTTAACCATGAGGGGAACAAATTTCAATGACTTTTGTTTTATCAGCATTTAGTTGAAGGTAATTACCAGCCATCCAATCTCTAACGGAATCTAAGCAGGAATGCAAGATTTGGAGCTTAGAAACATCAGGCGGCCTAAAAGAGATATATAGCTGAATATCATCTGCATAACAATGATATGAAATGCCAGAGAAAGAGCTAAGAAGTTGCAGAAGAGGGAGTAAATACAACAAAAACAATAACGGTCCCAAGTCAGAGCCCTGAGGCACCCCATAGGCAAGAGAGCTGACGGAGGATCTGAACTTAGAGGTAGCCACAGAGAAAGATCGATTTGACAAATAGGATTTAAACCATTCAAATGCGGTACCCGATACACCCACCCAGTGGTTTAATCTATCTAACACAATAAGATGATCAACAGTGTCAAAAGCAGAGGTCAGATCCAGCAACATCAAAACAGTGCACTCTCCAGCATCATAATTCATCAAAATATCATTAGAGACTCTAAGAAGCGCAGTTTCGGTAGAGTGAGCCTTACAAAAGCCAGATTGAAATTTATCAAGAACGTTGTGTTCATCTAGAAAAACCGTGAGTTGCTTGGCCACAACCTTTTCTAAAATCTTGGCAATAAAAGGCAATTTTGAGATGGGTCTGTAACTGGAAAGCAAAGAAGCATCAAGGATGTTTTTTTTAAAAAAGTGGTTGAATGACAGCACTTTTACAGTAAACAGGGACCTGACCAGAGAGTAGAGATGCATTAATAATTTTAAGAACACTAGGACCAATAGACTCAAAAACATTTTTAAACAAAGACCCAGATAAAATATCAAGGGGGCAAGAGGATGATCTAATCGAAGTGACCAGCTTCAACAACTCAGGTAAAGACACTGGTGAAAATCTTTCAAATATGACAGGCTTAAGTAAAATCGGAACAGGCAAATGGTACATGGAGGGAGAGATGTTGCTCCTTACATTGCTAACCTTTTCATCAAAGAAGGAAAGAACATTTTTTACAGTCTTCATTCGAAGAAATAGGGACAGCAGCAGCAGCCGGAGTAAAAATATCCCTAATAGTGTCAAATAAAACCTTAGGGTTACCTCTGCTCCTAGAGACTAGGTTTGAAAAATAAGCAGCCCTTGCATCATGAATTGAAGCATTAAAAGAATCTAACAGGTCTTTTAAAAAGAGATGAACCTGTAAACGAGTCTTTCTCCACAAACGCTCAGCTTTACGACAGACACGCTTTAAACAGCGAATGCTGTCGTTTATCCAGGGCGAGGGTTTTGTAACAGGGGCAAGTCTAGTTTTAATAAGACAAATATTATCGATAATAGAAAGACAGTAATTATTAAAAAGATCTGTTAATAAATCAACATCATTAGAGGCAGGCAAAACCAAATTACCTTTAAGCTAGAATCACTGCCTTGCAGTCAGCCAAACAGTTAAGTTGCAGTTTACATCCATGTCCGTCTACTCGTGATATTGTATACATATGTAGCCAGTCATGGCTTAAAACTCAGTGTTGATTACAAAACTGCTTTCACTTCATGAATGAATCTGAGTGAACATTTGTCCTTGATTACCTTAGAATGCCCTAAGACAAAAGTTGTTGACTGTTAAGTGGGACTATTTGAATAAAACTAAACAGATCTACGGAAGGTGCTCCTGAAATTTGTGGTCATTAGAACAGGGTGGATGGATGCTGTCTCAGCACGGGGCTGACAGGACTTTTCTGTAATACATTAAAAAAATGAAATCCACAGATTAAAACATTAAAATAAAAATATATTAAGACAGAGTGTTATAACATAGGTGTTTCACAGGTGGTCAAAATGCAAAAACAAGTTTCTAAGTTTCTAAATTAATCAAATATTTGATCTCAGAGAATATGTCTATGTCTCTGTATTATGTCCAGTATTACATTGTTACACCCAGGCTCTGACACCCACGAACACTTTGTGCATTTGTGACACATCAGCAGTATTTGACAGAACATTATTTAAAGTGTTGGTAAACTTACAGATATAAGTGCATTTACTGGATTTGTTTTGCCTGCTCTTGCTTTTCAAAAACAATGAGGAACAAAGTACCATCAGAAGTGCTTGTTTTGGTGAAGAATTTTTAAACTGTAAACAGCGGCTGAGTGAATAAGGATCGGTGTCCACACTCCTGTGTCCACATCTCCTTAACAATAACAACACTTAAAGTTAATAGTTCAAAATCATCCTTAGCACACACGTTTTTCTCTGCTGTGTTCAAGATGCTCTCAACTGTTTTGTTCCTTTATATTTTTACTTTATTTTTACTTTATATCCTTTATAGTTTGGCACTTTATATTGTAAGGTAGACCCTACAATAACACAATACAGAGAAAAACCCAACAATCACATGACCCCCTATGAGCAAGTACTTTGGTGACAGTGGGAACCAGGCTCAAGGAGGGGCGGCCATCTGCCATGAGGGGAGGAAGAGAGGACAGAAAACATGCTGTGGAAGAGAGCCAGAGATTAATAATAAGTAATGATTGAATGCAGAGAGGTCTATTAACACATCATTACTGAGAAAGGTGAATGAAGAAGAAATACTCAATGCATCATGGGAATGTCCCAGCAGCCTACAGCATAACTAAGGGAGGATTCAGGGTCACCTGGTCCAGCCCTAACTATATGCTTTAGCAAAAAGGAAAGTTTTAAGCCTAATCTTAAAAGTAGAGATAGTGTCTGTCTCCCGAATCCAAACTGGAAGCTGGTTCCACAGAAGAGGGGCCTGAAAACTGAAGGCTCTCCCTCCCATTCTACTTTTAAATACTCTAGGAACAACAAGTAGGCCTGCAGAGCGAGAGCGAAGTGCTCTAATAGGGTGATATGGTACTACAAGGTCATTAAGATAAGATGGGGCCTGATTATTCAAGTAATTGTATGCGACAAGCAGGCTTTTGAATTCAGTTCTGGATTTAACAGGAAGCCAATGAAGGGAAGCCAAAACAGGAGAAATATGCTCTCTCTTTCTAGTCCCTGTCAGGACTCTTCCTGCAGCATTTTGGATTAGCTGAAGGCTTTTCAGGGAGTTTTAGGACATCCTGATAATAATGAATTACAGTAATCAGCCTAGAAGTAATAAATGGATGAACTAGTTTTTCAGCCTCACTCTGAGACAGGATATTTCTAATTTTATTGCGCAAATTGAAGAAAGGAGTCCTACATTTCCGTTTAATATGTCCATTGAAGGACATATCCTGGTCAAAAATTACTCCAGTGTTACTAGATGCCAAGGTAATGCCATCCAGAGTAAGAATCTATGTACAACATTCTAATTCTCACCTGAATTTAGCAACTAAAAATTAGAGGTCATCCAGTTCTTTATGTCTTTAAGATATTCCTGCAGTTTAACAAATTGGTTTGTGTTATCTGGCCTCATGGAAAGATAAAGTTGTGCGTCATCTGTTGTACAAGTACCGCAGTACCTGTAATACTTACAGCATGTTCTAATCGCTCTAATAGGATATTATGGTCAACAGTATCGAATGGTGCACTAAGGTCTAGCAGGACAAGCACAGAGATGAGTCCACTGTCAGAGGCCATAAGAAGATCATTTGTAACCTTCACTAAAGCTGTTTCTGTGCCGTGATGAACTCTGAAACCTGACTGAAACTCTTCAAATAAACCATTCCTCTGCAGATGATCTGTTAGCTGTTTGACAACTACTCTTTCAAGAATTTTTTAGCTAAGACAGCTGGGCCAAGAGATGGCTTTTTAAGTAATGGTTTAACTACTGCCAGCTACATAGCTGATTATTAGAGATGGGTTGATCATATTTAAGAATGGAGCATTAATTAATGGCAGGACTTCTTTGAGCGGTTTTGTAGGAATGGGGTCTAAAAGACACGTTGATGGTTTAGAGGAAATAAATACAGAACTTTACTCAGAAAAATCAGTTGAAGAAAAAGACTAGATAAATATCAGTGGTACTGAACGTAACTTTACATAATGTAACATCTGTGAGATGATTATGAGTATTTTTTTGTCTAATTTGAGAAGAAATTCATGAATTCACTGATAGTTCACGTTAAAGGAATGGTTTGCTTAACAGAGCTCTGACTTTTTGTCAGCCTGGCTATGATGCTAAAGAGAAACCTACGGTTGTTCTTATTGTCTTCAATCAATGATGAATAGTGAGATGTGCAGGTATAAAATATAATAACAAGACAGCAGAAATAAATAACAAACAGGAGAATTACATACAAACAAGAGTAATATATACAAACTAGAGTACTAGAGGAATACATGCAAAAAAGAGAAAGGCACATATTGAAGAACACAGTGCTTGGAAGAAGTACAGAGACTTGGTTTAACACTTTACAAAGTTTAATACTGAGCAAGTTGAGGCGGAAAATGACTTGAAAACAAATGAAAATTTAATGGATTTGTATACTCTGCTATTGAAATCCAGCAAGAAATAACATAGTTTTGGTTTTGGTCATTGTACACATAACAGCATTCAGTTGTAATATGAGCAGTTTATTATTGACGTAACATATGTACCTTCAAAAACTAAAACAAATCATAACATGAAACTCACCTTGTTTCTGTGGAGAAGTTGAACAGGGTTTTTCTTCATGTTCTCAGCTGCACTGGATCATCACCAGCTTGCATCTTCATACTTTTTCCCCTCAGTGGTCTTTACTTTTGTTGGCCATTCTTCTGCATTGGAAAACCAAAGTGTGTGATCACAGGCGAAATATGGGATATTTTTCCTGTGCAGGTTTTAGAGCCCTTAATTTGGTTCTAGCTCATGAGCCACTGTTTATCTCTAATAATCTCTAAGGATTTGAATGTTAACGAAAGACACAAATATACAAAAAAAAAAAACATATGCCACATACTTGAAATGATCTGCTCAGTATTACATAAATCGCATTTTCAACAAAAGTTAGAGCAAGACATAGATAGACACAGATCTGCAAATATTAACTCAATATTTCTGTGTGCTACAACATGGACATAATGACATAATGATAGATTTTAGTTTCACCCTGGCACAAAAATCACTAAAGTGTTTCAATAAAACAACAGAATATTTAGCAACACAGTTCTGAGATGTACAAAGTTAGCAAATACCACTGTAATATAGAATTTATAGTTATAATAATTTTAGTTTAACCGGTAAACATGATTTAATTTTGGTGGTTTGTTTACAACATGAGTCAAATAAATAATTTCTCTTTTACTATTTCAAAAAAGGGTGAAAGCAGATTTGTGTGTGGCGGGTCTGGTTGCAGTGCTGAGTGGACTTTTGCAGAGGTTTGGAAAATGGCTCTGCTGGACCCTGAATAAACTGAGAATTTCCGAAGAACTTTGACGTTCAACGCTGCCAGGCAGACACTTATTACCAAAGTTGTAAGTGTCTCATTAACATATTATATTTATTATAGAAATTTTGTTATGTATTAAATGCTGTCACTCTCTTGTCTCCATGTAGTGTCCTGGATGCAGCTCCACTGTGGTGAGAGAGAATGGATCAGATTTGAATGTCCTCTGTAAAGTGTGCACAGCAGTAAAAGGACGACTGTTTGAATTCTGCTGGCAGTGTTTGAGGGAGTGGAAGGGTGCACAGCCTCGGAAAGACCGCTGCGAAAATGATGGCTGCTGCAACCAGTCACTAACAACACTACAGACCTGCCCAGATACCACCTGTGATTCTGTGAGAGGAGTCCGCGGGTGTCCCTCTGTCCGTGCCTGTCCCACCTGTGGCTTCCTGGTAGAGCACAGCAAGAAGCATTGTAAATTTGTTGTTTGTCCTCGATGTAAGGTTAAGTTTTGTTTTGTGTGCCTGAAGAGCTATACTAACTGTATTAAAACCAGTGACTACTTTAGACCATGTTCCATTGGTGTAGCTCCCAGACAGACATCTGTACCTGTATAGCAGAAGTAATAATGAAAAAGACACAAAGCTCAAGTGTGTGAGGTAATATACCATGTTGTTTCTTTTAAATTACCTTTTTTTTTTTTTTTGATAATTATCTGTTCTTTTGGAATAGTTATCAGATATAATCAGTGTTGGTTTTTCTTGATGAGAAATTTGCTGCCAAACGTGATCTTTACAGCTGCATTAGGTCTGAATCATAACAACAATTAAACTGAAAAAATGTTATTCAATCAATAATTTGAAGTAAGGTTAATCATAGATTCCTCAACATTGTATTATTTTATGTTAACCTGTCATTGTCTGCTGCGTCTTCAGCATTAGCGTCATGATATTTAGCACTTATACTACTCAGGTCAGTTATTTCTTTCTTATTTTGACTGCTTAGTTTTTTCTAAAATGTTTAAGAAATCAATATTTAGTTTCTTGAAACCTTGTTATGCTTAATCAAAGTAGAAAAAGGGTGCATTTGTATTTTCACCTTCAGCCAACAGATGGCACTGTTTACTCTGTACACGAGGCGCGTTAATTAGAGCACTCACAGGTGCTGCCAGTTAGAGACTAATACTTTTTAAAATCATGCAGCCTGCATAGTAAGTGAACTATTGAGATAGGATTTTGGCAGGTAACCAAAAGCCTAATACACAACAAAAGGTTTATTTAAATGTTACCATAGAATACATTTGTTATTTTTCTGCCTGGAAAATGGTAACACAGCATTTCATAAAAAGAACATCATACCAACATATACGTGGTGGTAGCAGTGTAATGGTCTGGACTGCTAGCCCAACTTCAGTAACCCTACAAACGCCACTTAAAAAAAGATTTCCAGATTTTCTATTATATTCCATGACTTTGTAGCTCCAGATGTTGCGAATATTAAACCACACAGTGATAGTTGCAGAACTGTACAGATTCTGAAGTGCATATTGCAAAGCTTTAATGGATTTAAGACAGATTAATGACACACCTTCATTCAATGCTCTTTCTTCATTGATTTAGAAGATGAGAGATAAGAGTTCAGTCTACATCTAAATGAAACTGTGCTAAAAGCATTCTTTCCACAACAAATGCATTTCTCTTGTATTAAGAGACAACCCAGGTCTTGTTTATGTTACTTGTTGCTTCATTCCTTGCGTAGCATTACAGCAATAAAGGAGATAAAAGATGTATAATGACACACAGATTCTTCAGGTGATATCTTGTGTGAAGTATTTGTGCTTTCATCAGATTTTCTTGGCGCAGACAGATGGAATAACATATTCACAGCCACCGTCATCCCAGCACTTTTTGTCTGTAAGTACCAAGAACCTAGTTAGTGCTAAGTAAACACATGATCATTTTATCATGACCACACAGTGATTTACCTGAGAAATTTACATATGCACAGTTCTGATTGCCCTGAAAGTTATCAGGCTGTCCAGTACACCAGTTTGTGTATTTGAGAGGGGTCCCGTCACTCCAAAACCAAACCTTTTCCTGGGAAACACAAAATAATAAATTATGCTTTCTAAAAAAAGGCACATTGATAGTTTTCTTTTGTCTTTTGTCTATAAAGGCATAAAAAACCTTTTTGTTTTTTGCATATGGAATTCTTTTTTATTCTTGTTTTTCTTAATTTCCTGGTAAATAACTTTATGTATGTTAGCATACCTTTATTCCATCCGAAGCTCCAATCCAAGTATGTCCATCCTGCTTAGCAGCATCAGATATCAGCCTCTGAATCAGCTGATACTCCTCAAGGCTGTGCACAGATGCAAGGTTTGCATTCATGGACTGACAGTTTATCTACAGCGAAGAGACAGCAGAATTGCCAAAAAAAATTTTTTTTCTTTACATTGGTAAAGCGGAAAAAAAGTGCGAGAGAGAGGGTGAGAGAAAGAAAAAAAACCCACGGCTCGCGATAAGGAGCCGGTTTGCGTCGTTCACGTCAAAGATCCGGCTCTAAGAGCCGTTTGTTCGCGACCGACACATCACTACTGGCTAGTGACCAAAAGGGTGAGACTGCAAGCAACTGGTTGGTGATAATCACTGATATTACCTCAGCCTGAGCCCAGCTCATGGGCTTAGCAACATAGATGAAGCACTGGTCGTAGTACTCCGTCCAACCACAGGGACAAGATGGGGACTTCTTGACAAGATACCATTCTCCTATTGACAAACAACATGATTTTGAATTGAGTCATTGTATGTGATTAACTGGTTTCATTGACAAAAGTACTGCTTACTAGGGGTGCAACGATACACAAAATTCACGGTTCGGTTCGGTTCAATACTTTGGTGTCACGGTTCGATATTTTTTCGATACAGAAAAATGTTCATGCCTTTTTAATTTGTCATTTATTGAAATTATAAATATATATTTTAACTCAAAAGTACAGTTTTTAAATTTAATGTCGCTGAAACAACAAAATAATAAAAATAAATAAATCTATCTGATCGAGAAATCGCTCATCTTTGGAAAAGAGAGTTTATTACAGGGAAATAGCTCTTTCCAAAATAAAAGCTATACTATACGCTTCTTCTGGGGTATATTCTCAGCAGCATATCGAACATATCAGGTCCCCATAAGGAGAATCATGTGCTAACCGCTGTCTAAATGACTCGGGTAAAGTTTGTAGCATGCGTGCTTGTTGTTTTTGTCTGCTTCCACTTGTCTTTGCACTAGGATGATGTCGGAGTAAATGTGCAGTCATATTTGTTGTGTTCCCACTAGTGCTGTCAGCGTTAATCTTGTTAAAATGACATTAACGCCATAACGCGGCAAATCTCCTTTAACAAGTTACCGCGGATTGCCCCGTGAGTGGGGCTGGACGGCATCAACACATTAACAAGCTAACTGCGCTAACGCACTAGTTCCCACCAATTGAGCATTGCGTGGCACATCCGACATACTGTTTTACTTTTGTCCATGACGCGCTTACCTTCAGGGTCATACGTCACATGAAGACCAAAATAGTTCCAAAGGCCAGATCTGAATGAGTGTGGGGGAGGTTCAATTTCAGGTAGTGTTGAGGCAGTTGCCATGTTGCAATGAGCTTAGCTTCTGTCTTGCTAGCTTGCACTGCGCTCAGTGGATCTGCACTTGACAGTGCAACCTAGGTGGAGTAGTCGAACGCAGATCCACTGAGCGCTCAACACATACAGCATCGTTAGAAGAAAAGTTGATAAAATAAATGTAAAAAATTGTATTGTTCGATACATGCCTACCGAACCGAAAGCACTGTATTGAACGGTTCAAGTTCAGTATTGTTGCACCCCTACTGCTTACGATATTCATAATTAGAATCTGAATAAAAAAACCCCCAAAACAATTATTAGATATGTTTGGTTTAATTTGATCAAATAAGCCTTTAACATCATTTTGCAGATTAACATGATAATATTATGTGGTGTTTAAACTATATATTTAAAATTTTCTTTGTATGAGCAAATATGTATTCCAACAACTGCCTCCAAGTAATTCTGAAAAAAAAAAAATAGACATTTTATCATATTTAGGAAAGTTGTTTTTTTATGTTTGAGGTTAAAGATAGAAACTCTAGAGGCTTTTATGGTGGTTTAGAATTTAAATTTTCAGTTCAGGTTAACCAGACATACTGAATATTATCTCAAAGTAATCAGAGCACTAAGAAGTCAAAATTATTGCATCTGTGTTGTTCCCTGCCTTTACAGTATGATAAAAGAAATATACAATAATATTCACCAGCAGCAGTGGTCAGGGTCGCCATTGCACAGAGAAGTGCAGAAGCAGTCATCAGCTTCATCATGGTGATCTTTAGTATCTGCAGGAAACAGAAGACCCAAAGTGACCAGCAGTTAATAAAAGGAAGGATGGAAGATGATCAGGAATCTTATGTCACAAATATTGTAGGATATCTTCTCTTCTTGTCAGTGTCAGACTATAACCTCAGTCTTACAGAGTGGATGTGCTAAATAAGTCTCAGTCCTGCACTTATATTCACTCTTAGATATACATCTCAAAACCACAAGCAAACACTTGGCATATGTCTGTTGACTCAGAGCCAACAGACATTGTTCATGCACAGATCAACAAACAAAGTGTAAGTTTCTCTTTAAGGGCTTTGTCTCTGAAAAGGAAAGCAGTGTTCAGGGTAAAATGTAATGTGCTTTTTACGTTTCAGTTTTTGAATTCTAAAATACACTTTGCAGACAAAAACTATTGAGCTAACTAAAAATTACCCCTACATGAGATTTTATGACATCTCGTTCTGAACTGTTTCCTGTTGCAGGTATAACAGCTTCCACTTTTTAGTGGAGACTTTCTGTCTGACTTTAGTGTCAACCCAAATGTTGTTAGGACTTTAAGTTGTCTTGAAAGAAATATAGCAACTGTATCACCACACACCTCTCCATGTGCTATCAACTCCCATAAAAAAACATTGGGTTTAAACCATCAGTCCTGCATGAAACTGAATCAGGATGTTTCTTCAGGGAAAGCTGGATGCTCAGTCAACATACTCAACAAATACCAGTGAAATTTAGTAGTTTTCTTAAACTTAATGTCTTTATAACTATTTTATGTTTTTGTAAATAAAAAAAAGGATGGTTATGTATCACCACATCTCTGATATGCATATTTACTAATTCGGATTAAATAGTTGTCTGCAGTATTAAATATGATAGAATGAAGAGTAGACTGATATATGAAATATTACTGCAAGTGTTTTTTCTTTTTGCAGCATTTTTCTTTTTGCAAGTGTTTTTCTTTTTGCAAGTGTTTTTCTTTTTGCAGCATTTTTCTTTTTGCAAGTGTTTTCTGAAGTTGCAGTCCGTTTGGCCTCTCAGGGCCACCGTAGAAAAGTAAACAGCAGTGACATTCGTAGGGTTACTGAAGTTTGGGTAGCTGGTATATAACAATGTTCTACGTGATCACTAGCGACTCAGCTATGGTTAGCATAATATAAACAGTGAAGCTGGAGGATGAACGTGAACATTTTTGCACTCGATAAAAGTTCACGTGAGGGTTCCCGAAGGTCAGGGACAAATGCAATCGCATGGCAGGATGCTGTAAACGGACCAAACTTCAGCCAGGAGAACAACTGAGATAATCCATCCACAATACGAGGTTAGTTATTAATATACTGCTGCATGGGCTGAGCTGTAGTTACATCGTAAGGTTTTAAAAACTGAGCTTTAAAATGAATAGCGGTAATAAAACCTAAGAGAGGCTGACAGTGATCACTGACTGTTCTTAGGGGCTTGTTGAGATCAAATAGAAACGGATACAAAGCATTAAATCAAAACACAACAGCCTTATTAAACACAGGGTAGTTTGGGCCCGGAAGCAGGATTCATCACATCATCACTTAAAGACTGGATTCAAAATGAACCAGATGACAATAACTTACCTTCCTAACTAAGATAAATGGGAGGAAACTAGGATCAAATAAAAGGCAGTCTACTCCTACAAACCCCTTGATGTAGCAACTACCATTAAAGGTATTTACAGAGGTGCTTCACAGGTAATGGTGTGGCTGGTTGGGATGAGCAGAGGTTGAAGTGCTGGCAGTCTGCGGCAGTGTCATCTTATATGTCATCTCCATTTGGGTAACCGATCCATATTTGTCCTTCCACACTTAGATTTAAAAACAAAATTAAATGTAACAAAAGACACACGTTTTTATATTTTTGTCTTCTGTGTTAAGCACGTTAAGCTTACACGGAAGGAAATATAATATATGAATACAGTTGCTATTGCTATGCAACCAATTTTCCTGAGAGGATTTATGATGTTCTTTAAATTTAATAGAATTAAAATTTTGTGAGAGACAGTCTGGATTAACAGTAATGAAAAAATCATGACCATGATTGAAACCAGAACTAAAGTATTTTAGGAAACCAGTATCTCTAAAGATTTGAAGAGAAAAGGAAGTTAATGATATTCTGATCAGTGATTTATGTGCTTTTCATACTGACCACAGAGATGCAGGAGATGCACAACTACAGTACAGACTAATGATTCATTATAATTTTCAGTTCAGTTTTATTTATGTCACATCACTTCACAAGATGCTTGACGTGCATGAGACAAATGTTTACTCTGTTCTGTAATATGAGAATGTTCTTCCAACTCCCATTAAAGAAACATGTTTTTGGCACCATCAGTCTCACATGATACTGAATAAGGATGTTTCTTGGAAAAGGGTTGGGTGCTCAGTCAACACAGTGAATAAATACCAGAGAAATTAAACAATGGTTTGAAGCTTGTTATTATAGTTATTCACTTCATCAGTATTTTCAAGTCATTCTTTGATAATGATGGATCTTTAATTGAGTAATATGATTGAACATGGAAACTGCAGCTACAGGTGAAATAATGTCTGACATTATTGTGCTTCAAGCTGTAAATTCTGTAACCTCAAAAAAGTGTTTCAGTTGTAAAGATCTTTGGGACGGCATGAGGCTGAGGGTTGAAGTGTACACTGTCAGGTTTCGAAGGTTGTTCACAGAGAAAACTGTGATGAATTTTAAAATCTACATCCTTCCTTCCCTTTAGACATTAAAACTATTGTGGGAGAATTGCAGTTAGTATATTTCCTGTAATATGAGAATGTTTTCAGATCCACTGTATCAGCTGAAGTATCACATGTGCTACCAACTCTGTCATGGTCTGACCAGCCCTGCTGGGCGACCTGATCATTTTTGTTTGAGTTTATTTTGATGGAGCCGCGCTTCCCCGGAGGCAAGTCCGCCGACCCAGAAGTAGCTCCATTTGGAGCTTCGGCACACCGCCGATTAATCAACATTCGCCAGCTGCCATGAATTATCCACCATCAGACCCTGATGTATTTAACGCGGTGACCAGGCTTCAGTCAGCGCTGGATCATTAGACTAAGCTCGAGGTGGAGAGGAGAACACGGGAGCTGGGTGAATGGACCACGGGGGGCACGGCCAAGGGATGCCAAATGCCAACCCATCCTCCCTGCTTCCTGCATTGTCGGGGCAGTCACCTGGGAAATCGAGAGGCTGATCAGAAACGCCCTGCAGCAGGACCCTGACCCTGGGTCTGGCTCGGCGGGCCGACAGTATGTCCCTGTGGCTGTTCGTTGCAAGGTGATTCAATTCAATTCAATTCAATTTTATTTATATAGCGCCAAATCACAACAAAAGTCGCCTCAAGGCGTATGTGATCCATTGGGCCCATATGGCAAAATTCTCCTGCCATCCGGGTTGACATCGCACCCTTAGCTTCCTTCAGCGTCTGTTTTGGTGACCCTCCCTCACCAAGGACGTCCGGGAATATGTGACTGTCTGCCCTATTTGTGCTCAAAACAAGGTGCCAAGCTCCCCACCGTCGGGCCACCTGCGACCGCTCCCCGTCCCTAAACGCCCATGGTCGCACATTGCCATGGATTTCGTCACGGGACTGCCGCCGTCAGCAGGTAATACTACCATACTCACCATTATTGACTGCTTCTCCAAGGCAGCGCATTTTGTGGCCTTTCCCAAACTTCCCTCTGCCTTGGAGACGGCTCAGCTGCTCACACAACATGTGTTCCGGCTACATGGCATTCCTCAAGATGTTGTCTCTGATCGGGGTCCCCAGTTCACCTCCCAGGTGTGGAGGGAATTTTGTTCTGAGCTGGGGGCCCGAGTCAGTTTGTCGTCTGGTTTTCACCCTCAGACTAATGGCCAGGCTGAAAGGGCTAACCAGGAGCTGGAAGTGATGTTGCGGTGTGTTGCCTCCTCCAACCAGTCCTTCTGGAGCGAGCAGTTGGCCTGGGTGGAGTATGCCCACAACGCTAGCACCTCGACAGCCACAGGGGTGTCTCCCTTCGAGGCGTCCTTGGGATACCAACCCCCGCTCCTTTCCATCACTGAGGGTGACAGTTCCTTCAGTACAACATCACAGGCGGCGTTGCCGACGGGCATGGCGGACTGCCAGGGCAGCATTACTCAGGACCGCAGAGCAGAATAAGAAGCTGGCGGACCGTCATCGCGTTCCGGCCCCTGTTTACCGTGTCAGGCAGCAGGTATTGCTCTCCTCTAAACACATCCCGCTGCGGATTAAGTCTAAGAAACTTGCTCCTAGATTCGTCGGTCCGTTTCCTGTGCAAGAGGTCCTCAATTCTGTGACTGTGCGTTTGACCCTCCCTCGCACTGTGCGTGTTCACAATGTGTTTCATGTGTCTCAGGTGAAACCGGTCCGGACCAGTCCGTTATGCCCTCCTTCCAGGGCCCCGCCACCAGCCCGGATTATCGACGGCGCACTGGCTTACTCCATAACACGTATTATGGATGCTAGGCGTCGCGGTAGGGGCTTTCAATTTTTGGTGGATGGGGAAGGGTATGGTCCGGAAGAGCGCTCTTGGGAGCCGCGGTCTGCGGTTTTTGATGATGGCATAGTGAGAGGATTCCGCCGTCGGCACCTGGACAAGTTTGGTCGGTTGCCGGGAGGCTCCCGTTAAGAGGAGTGGGGGGGGGGGTTGGGGGGGGAGGGGGGTTGGGGGGGGGCACTGTCATGGTCTGACCAGCCCTGCTGGGCGACCTGATCATTTATGTTTGAGTTTATTTTGATGGAGCCGCGCTTCCCCGGAGGCAGGTCCGCCGACCCGGAAGTAGCTCCATTCAGAGCTTCGGCACACCGCCGATTAATCAACATTCGCCAGCTGCCATGAATTATCCACCATCAGACCCTGATGTATTTAACGCGGTGACCAGGCTTCAGTCAGCGCTGGATCATTAGACTAAGCTCGAGGTGGAGAGGAGAACACGGGAGCTGGGTGAATGAACCACAGGGGCCACGGCCAAGGGATTTCACTGGACTGTAATTGTTTCACTCTGTAAATAAATTTACTGTCTCATTGCAAGGAGATCTGCACTCGAGTCCGCTTCTTCCACACACCACGACAAACTCTTGTTAAAGAAACAAACTGTATTTGCATCATCAGCCACACATGAAACTGAATCAGGATGTTGCTCTAAGGTTATGTGCTCAACCAACAGCCTGAATAAATAAAACTAAAAAACTGATATTAAAGAATAGTTTAAAGTCTGAAGTGTTGTCTTCATCATTTATTCCATGTGACAGTGATGCCTAGATCCCTGATTGATGTGTTTATGAAGACAAAGATCAGTTTTAATACTTCTTTCGTAATTGTCTGCAGTGTTGAATAATAATTATCATCCCATAAACAATGGGATACCATTAGTAGGTCACACTGAGTGTAGCTCACATCACTTTTAGTGATGGGTCGGTCGGGAACGAAATGGCTCTTAGAGCTGGATCTTTGACGTGAACGACGCGAGGCGGCTCCTTAACGCGAGCCATGTTTTTTTTTTCTTTCTCTCACCCTCTCGCGCACTTTTTTTCCGCTTCACTCCGCACACGAGCCTTGTGCTTTGCGCTGGGAAGAGGGGGGAGGGGCGGTAGTTACGCTCGCAGTAGCACCGGTGTTCCAGATCAACTGGCGTTGGTCGAAAAGATGTGTGGCAGACTTGCGTTTCAGGAGCTGCTGCCGACAAACCAGCAAAAAACCCGCCAAATGTGTCATCTGTGACACTTGTGAGGTTATCTCAAACACACTCCGTCAGTCTTGATGCTGTTGAACAACAAAATGTTTAAAAATGTTGCGGGTTTACCTGGTGATATCCTCATGCGCGACGCGATCGGGAAAACAGCAAACAATTAACACCACGCCGATGTTGTTCACAGGACAGCAAGAGTAAACGATCGGGAGACTCTTGTCATCGTTATCGCTCCCCTCCTACGTTTTATTTCTCTGGTTTCTGCGTTTTTGCTTCACAAATAAAGCGTTCAGTTTACTTTGTGCACTAACATGGACTCAAATCAACCAGCGCCACCTCTGGCCAAGTGCCACAGCCTACAGCCAGATCAACTTGTGACACACATCTGCAGCACGTTTGAATTTGTTTCATGCACAACACATTTGTACCTTTCAACTGTGTCTGTTTGTGCGTCATGCAAATAAACCTTTGAAATGAATGAAATGACACTAATATTTCACTAGGGTTGTAACATCACATGTCGTTAGCGTAGTCTGCCTGTGTCTTTTCTCTGCGAACAAACATTTTAGAGTTGTTTGTTATATACAGTCTGCATAAGTGTGGTCAATCTAATAAACATTTGTAAGGAGATGGCAGTTACTGTGAATGTACAGCAGGTGATTAGTAATAAACAGTCAGACAATGACTCTGACAATCTCATTCAATCTTGCAGATTGAATGAGATTTCTGCAGAAAGTGGTACCACACAGTGTGTGTGGACTTCCCCTGTGCAGAAGGCGACTACAAATGTTGTGGGTGCTAAATAAACAGAAAAAAATGATCCCTGTTGTCTTTGCTTACTGATTGTTTTTAGTGTTGACAATCCACATTGCTGGGATTGCATCTTTCAACATGTTTGTGGATAGATTTGGATGCACCAGGGGTAAGTGCAGCCACTCAGCCTCTACTCAATGTGATCATAGCAGCAGGTGCAGATGTGTCACAAGTTAATCTAGTAGTAGGCTATGGTATTTGGCCACAGGTGGCAGCAGTGGACTGACCTCCATTGGAGACTGCTCCAGCTGCTATGTGATAGTGGATCTGCTACAAATTGAAGATCATATGCACGTTTTGGAAATTAACCTTTGTATTATGTTGAAAAACAAAAAAATGACATTGATTTTGTTGTGGGTCATTTTGACCCGTACTGTGTAAATCCACTCAGAATTATCACAAAACTGCAATAAAACAATAACAACTTTATTTTCCATTAGATAAACATGTAGAACACAGACATACAACAGTTAGACTTTCCATAACTATTTTAGGAACAATTTGGTTTTTCGTTCTTACAAACATATTTCTTTTGAACTTGCCCAACGTTCTCAGTTTTTCAATGTTCAACATTTTCAATTTTGTCCACATGATGGACAGAATGTAACTATGTGCTTTCTGCAGATGTACTTCTTGCATTTCTCACAAAAAGTGCTTGTTTTAAAACAGGAATCTTCCTAACTTAGATTTAAAACAAAAGATTTCTACGTCTCCTCCAGTCCCAAAAACAGATGACAAACCAATCGACACACCTGAGTCTTTCTTAAATCCACTCACTCTCACTGGCTCTTTTTATTACTATTCACTGTGTAACTGCTGCTGTCTCCTTACAAATGTTCATTAGATTAACCACACTTATACAGACTGTATATAACTACCAACTCTCCAGCCATGTTGATGGATTGCCGATATTGGCTGAAAATATTCATTTCCAGAGAAAAGTCACAGGCAGACTCTGCTTACAGGATGTGATGTGACAACACTAATGAAATATTGATGTGTCATATTTGTCCAAGGCATATTTCATTGTTATGGAAAAAGAGAATATTAAAATCATGATGGTGATTTCTATGACTTTGTGTATATAATTTGGAATTTTGTACAAATGTAGGCCAATAATAAATACATTTTATCATTTCATTCATTTCAAAGGTTTATTTGCATGACGCACAAACAGACACAATTGAAAGGTACAAATTGTGCATGTAACGAATTCAAACATGGTGCAGATGTGTGTCACAAGTTGATCTGGCTGTAGGCTGTGGCACTTGGCCAGAGGTGGTGCTGGTTGATTCGAGTCCATGTTAGTGTACAAAGTAAACTGCACGCTTTAGTTGTGAAGCAAAAACGCAAAAAGAGAAATAAAACATGCGAGGGGGACGATAAAGACGACAAGAGTCTCCCAATCGTTTACTCTTGCTGTCCTGTGAACAACATCGGCGTGGTGTTAATTGTTTGCTGTTTTCCCGATCGCGTCGCGCATGAGGATATCACCAGGTAAACTCGCGACATTTTTAAACATTTTGTTGTTCAACGGCATCAAGACTGACGGAGTGTGTTTGAGATAACCTCACAAGTGTCACAGATGACACATTTGGCGTTTTTTTTTTTTGCTGGTTTGTCGGTAGCAGCTCCTGAAACGCAAGTCTGCCACACATCTGTTCGACCAAATCCAGTTAATCTGGAACACCGGAACAGAGCAGGAGGGAGAGACAGAAAGAGTCAGGGACAACAACGTCACATCAGAAAGGTATAGTCATCCACAACTATTTTCAGTTGTGGATGATAAAAGATTCAGAAAGTTTATTCATGCAGGTCCATATGACAGAGAATGTTCATCTTCTTTTTGTTTTCATATTTTAATTTATATTTACTTGTCTTGTGGTTTGCAGTGTTTTGTGTTGTTTCACTTTAAATTTGTAAAAGGAAAAAAGATGAAAATTTAAATAGTTAAAAGCTGAACTGTGAATAGTTGGTTTTTGTAATATATGATTTATTTATTACATTTTATGTGGAGTGAATAAATAAAAGTATATTTATGGTGGCCCCTAGAGAAAAAGCACGTACAAAATCCAACAGGATCCAGGATGCTAGGCGCAGTGTTGAGCCTTTGTTACCTAGTGGCTACACAAGCCAGGAAGTACCAACGACCGGATTTGGTGTGTGGCAGTAACAGGTAAATGAACTTTTTTTTAAATTATTTGAATATATATGAGTGCTTGTGTATAAATACACAAACAATATACATATGCTTTCAGTTGTGTAATTTAAGTGATCTAGGTAGCTCTGTTTTAGAAGTTCAGTTAACACTAGAAATGTGTTTTGGAGTTTGTACGTGCTTTGTCTCTAGGGGCCACCACATATATTTATATATGAACATATGTAAATAAAACTTTTTTTTTTTACATTAGATTATTCCTTTTGTGCATAATTTTATATTATTGTTAATAATAAATTAATTAAAACAACAAAACTCCCTGAAGAGCCAGTTCAGAGCCGAAAGAGCCGGTTCTCTAAAAAGAGCCGGAAATCCCATCACTTGCTGGGTCCGTGTAATGGTCGCGATCTACTGTCATGTTTGGGCTTTGTGCAGGCAGGAGTAGGACCCAAACGCAAAACTCACCACGCAGGAATTAAACTCAAAAAACTGCTTTATTGCAGAATGGCACAAAAAATATAACGAAACTAAACTGGGACATGGATAAACTGACACACAGGGAAACAAAGCCATGAGGGAGATCACGACACTGACACACAGACACACAGGGCTTAAATACACTGGGAAATAACGAGGGGAATGAGACACAGAATGGGAGCACAGCTGGGAGAAATTGGACATAACAAGACCAAAGGGAAGCGAAACTCAATACATTCACGTAGGACACAGACCTTCAAAGTAAAACAGGAAATGCAACATAGACGCAGACTTGACTAGGGGAGACAGAGCAACTAAGAAACACAGAGGGCGGCTACTAAATACTCAGAAAACTAAAGAGAATACAAGAAAGCCGAACTAAGACACTAGACTAAAGAATAAACTGGGGCAACAAAGAGAACAAAGATCATAATACAAAAACTCAGACACAAGAAACGCATAACACTGGGTCACCGACCCAGGACCGTGACAGTGAGAGACAGTCTGGATTAACAGTAATGAAAAAGTGATCATGATTGAAACCAGAACAAAAGTATTTTAGGAAACCAGTATCTCTAAAGATTTGAAGAGAAAAGGAAGTTAATGATATTCTGAACAGTGGTTTATGTGCTTTTCATACTGACCACAGAGATGCAGGAGTTAAACACAACTACAGTACAGACTAATGATTCATTATAATTTTCAGTTCAATTTTATTTATGTCACATCACTTCACAAGATGCTTGACGTGCATGAGACACATGTTTACTCTGTTCTGTAATATGAGAATGTTCTTCCAACTCCCATTAAAGAAACATGTTTTTGGCACCATCAGTCTCACATGATACTGAATAAGGATGTTTCTTGGAAAAGGGTTGGGTGCTCAGTCAACACAGTGAATAAATACCAGAGAAATTAAACAATGGTTTGAAGCTTGTTATTATAGTTATTCACTTCATCAGTATTTTCAAGTCATTCTTTGATAATGATGGATCTTTGATTGAGTAATATGATTGAACATGGAAACTGCAGCTACAGGTGAAATAATGTCTGACATTATTGTGCTGCAAGCTGTAAATTCTGTAACCTCAAAAAAGTGTTTCTGTTGTAAAGATCTTTGGGACGGCATGAGGCTGAGGGTTGAAGTGTACACTGTCAGGTTTCGAAGGTTGTTCACAGAGAAAACTGTGATGAATTTTAAAATCTACATCCTTCCTTCCCTTTAGACATTAAAACTATTGTGGGAGAATTGCAGTTAGTATATTTCCTGTAATATGAGAATGTTTTCAGATCCACTGTATCAGCTGAAGTATCACATGTGTTACCAACTCTTGTTAAAGAAACAAACTGTGTTTGCATCATCAGCCACACATGAAACTGAATCAGGATGTTGCTCTAAGGTTATGTGCTCAACCAACAGCCTGAATAAATAAAACTAAAAAACTGATATTAAAGAATAGTTTAAAGTCTGAAGTGTTGTCTTCATCATTTATTTCATGTGACAGTGATGCCTAGATCCCTGATTGATGTGTTTATGAAGACAAAGATCAGTTTTAATACTTCTTTTGTAATTGTCTGCAGTGTTAAATAATAATTATGATCCCATAAGCAATGGATGCCATTAGTAGGTCACACTGAGTGTAGCTGACATCACTTTGTGATTTCTTTCTGTGTCTCAAATCAGGTCTAAACTTTCTGAAATGTTTGTTGTTCCCTATGGAAATATCTGTTTTTGGTATTATTGCTGTGACCAAACAGCAGCTACATGTGAAACAGTGACAAACTGTGTACAGGACGTTGTTTCTTATTTTGTGGGACTGATGTTTTTTTTGTTTTTTTTTGTTGGATTCAATATTTCAGAAGCGACTGCCATATTGTTTATCCTGTGTAGGCTCTTTGGTCAAATATTTCTCGAGGCAAAAGACTTGCTTGTACTTTATTAAAACGGTGGTATAACATTGGTCATGATTTGCATTGTGAGAATATCATTTGTGTTCCTCCCTCCACGAGGACGATGGTGTTAATGCTATCTTGTGTTTTCCTTCTTAAATTGGATAAAGACTGATTATGTATCCACTGATTTAGGACTCAACTCTGTGTTTTGGCTCCACCTTCTTTCCACCTGTCAAACAGACCGTGTGCGTACTGCCATGTTTTGATGCCCAGAAGAACTTAGTACATTTTGTAAATACCTTTACAACGCACGCCTGATAGCTTACAGGTGGGAGTCCTTTTTTCACTATATTTTAGTGAGGTTGGTGCCATCTGACCTCTGTATACATCACATCATTCTCCACTCTCTCATCAGACCACCTGGTGGAGTCCGTCGGGCTGCTGAAGGGACTCATTACTCTTTATGTAACTAATAATGTCTTTATCTGCTAGAAAGGATGTTAGTGAACCCAGAACCTGTCTTTCTTTGTCTTTGTCTCACACACACACACACACACACACATTCACACAAACAGTGTGTGTGTGTGTGTGGGGGGGGGGGGGGGGGAGAGAGAGAGAGAGAGAGAGAGAGAGAGAGAGAGAGAGAGAGAGAGAGAGAGAGAGAGAATCAACAGTAAAAAAATTATCTTAAAACTACAAACACTTTGTCTTTTATTTATTTTTTCCTGAAACAATGACTCCCATTTTTGAACACAACTGTTACTGTCCAATGTGATTTAATTGAATCAGTAACTATTTTGGGAAAACTTTAAACTTTTTAAATCGATTTTTATTTAAGGATCTTATTTAATTATATTATTATTAATTAATTAATTAATATTAATATTATTAATATTATTTATTGTGGACTTGTGGAAGCACACAGCCCCACTTACCCCCACCATGCTTACTGACACCCTCATCACCACTGTGGATTCATTCCACTTCCGGGTACCACCATCACCCAGGACCTCAAGCAGGAAACCACCATCCAAGGGCGTAGATTTGGGATGGGAACGGACATGTCCCCATCAATATCCAGCAATTATTGAAATGTCGCCACCAGTAATTTGATCTCTTTGAGTAAAGAAAAACTAACCGATCTGTCAACGTCTCATTCACCTAGTGGTGCAGAAAGAGTTAAATTACGTTCTCTACTGGAGTCTTACCTCGTGTGACAAATATGGCCAATGTGATTGGCTGTGCCCTTCAGGGAGCTCTGTTTAGTTTTAGCAGTGGCAAGCCTGCGCTGCGAGGACCTGCAAGGAAGAGAGGAGGATGGCAGCAAAAAGGAAGAACCTGGATATAAGAAAGTATTTTTCAAAGAAACCTGTAAGTGACTTAAAGTCAAGTTCACTCATATAATGTGTCCGTCATAATAACGTTACAGGCTATGCTACGCCATACATGCCAACCCTCCTGATTTTTCCGTCACTTAAATAACTTAAACATGTTATTGTTTGGCCTTTTTCAGTGTTTTATTTGTCCGTGAATAAAATGGTTTGGCAGAGATTAAAGTTATTAGATTAGATTAGATTAAATAAAACTTATTATAATTTAAATTTCTCTAACTAGAAATATATGTTAAAAAAACAAAAACGATTTTCAATTTTTTTGTAGTTTATTGCACTTTTTTGCAATTTATGTAATTACTATGCACTTAATGCAGACATATTATTACAATCTGGGCTATAATGGTTGTATTGATGTATAGCAACTTGAAATGCTACCAAAAATGGCACTACAGCATGTAAAAATATAAGCTCTGGCAGACTTGGTTCTATGGTAGGTCTTAAAGGGTTAACTGCAAATAATATAATATAATAGTTTGTCTTTGTTTCAGTGTAATCTATCAGGACAGGAAAAACAGCAATGTGACTTGAAGTGTAAATTATTTATTTCATTTTATGCAGTTTAAATGTCGCATCTGTTCTGCGGAGCTTTCTTACACAAACAAAAGCACATCCCCAGTGTTTAGACCATGTTTTTTACAGTCAATGGTTTAGACATTACAGAGCCAAACATGAAAATAAGACAAACACACCGAGAATGAACACAGGTCGGCCTATATAGACACTGAACAGCTTTATCGTCATTTTTTTTTTATTAATATGTGTTTTATTATTTTGAAATCAAGTATCTAGGAATTCTGGACCAGGCAGTCCTGAATTTTATTATAAAGGACTGCCAACCCCTTAGTATTGTGGAGAGTGTCGGAGAGAAACATTCCACAATCAGAGGATCCTTTAACATACTGGGGGAATAGGAAGACATCTTATCAGAACCTTTTCCACCTGGCTTTACAGTTTTTGTGTACCCCAGCTTCATCTGTTCCTGTGAGTTTTCCAAAGTTGTGGAAATGGTGTAAAAAAACACAATAGACTGAATGCTAAAACATTGGATAAACTTATTTTTCTGAATAGAAATTTATAATAAACTCTGAGTCAATTACATTTAAATGGGTAATATTACATTCACAATACTTTCATTTTGATTTTCACTTAATGTCATTCACAATATATTTTAAAGATGTCTACAATATTTGCAATATAAAAGATATAAAATGATTCTATGGACAGTACAATACCTTACAGTGTACAAGTATGACTAGGTCATTGAATCAGTGTCTGTTGTGAGTCTCAAGTAAGTTGCCTGCAATGATATTTAAGGTCCAGCAGGTGTCAGTATGGAGCAAAACAGCAACACTGTGTCGACACAGTGTCGGTACAGTTTGGGGAATGTGCTGAAACGCTTTATGAGGCCTCATCTACCCATCACTACTGTGTGCAGGCAGGAGTAGGACCCAAACACAAAACTCACCACGCAGGAATTAAACTCAAAAAGCTGCTTTATTGCAGAATGGCACAAAAAATATAACGAAACTAAACTGGGACATGGATAAACTGACACACAGGGAAACAAAGCCATGAGGGAGATCACGACACTGACACACAGACACCACACAGACACACAGGGCTTAAATACACTGGGAAATAACGAGGGGAATGAGACACAGAATGGGAGCACAGCTGGGAGAAACCGGACATAACGAGACCAAAGGGAAGCGAAACTCAATACATTCACAAAGGGCACAGACCTTCAAAGTAAAACAGGAAATGTAACATAGACGCAGACTTGACTAGGGGAGACAGAGCAACTAAGAAACACAGAGAACAATAACAAGGAGACACAGAGGGCAGCTACTAAATACTCAGAAAACTAAAGAGAATACAAGAAAGCCGAACTAAGACACTAGACCAGGGGTCTGCAACCTTTAACACCCAAAGAGCCACTTGGACCCAGTTTCCATGCAAAAGAAAACACTGGGAGCCACAAATACTTTTTGAAATCTAAAATGAAGATAACACTGTATATATTGTTTTTTACTTTTATGCTTTGTGTGAACAACTAAAGTAAGTAAAGTTTATTGATTAAGCGCTTTTCACAGACAGGCAGTCACAAAGCGCTGTACACAAATATTCAATTCAATTCAATTTTATTTATATAGCGCCAAATCACAACAAAAATCGCCTCAAGGCGCTTCATAGATACAGAGAAAAACCCAACAATCATATGACCCCCTATGAGCAAGCACTTTGGCGACAGTGGGAAGGAAAAACTCCCTTTTAACAGGAAGAAACCTCCGGCAGAACCAGGCTCAGAGAGGGGCGGCCATCTGCTGCGACCGGTTGGGGTGAGAGAAGGAAAACAGGATAGGGGGCTGCACCGGCGTGCCCGCCGGCTCCGCCAGCAGCCAGCTGTGCCAGAGTAAAAACCGAGCCGCAGGCACAGAGGCCGGAGGCCCGAGGGCTCTCCGTGCCCCGGAAGAGGCCTGACCGAGCAACAGGCGCCAGGCGCCAGGCCCCGCCAAGTAGCCACCGGGAGTGAGCTGGTACATACCTGAGCGCCCAGCCCCGGACACCAAGAACCACCAACGCACCGACCTCTGAGGGCATCAGTCACTGGCAGGGAGTGTGGTGAGGGGAGATAGGCCTCCACACTTTGGAGGGCCTGGGAGTTCCCAGAGAGGTGGAGTCTAAGACCCGACCTGACATATAGACACAGACAAACAGGCACACACAGACACAGACAGACATGCATTCCCACCCTCATGCACACATATACAAATGTGACACACTGTAATGTGTGTCACATTATGTGATTTAATTTTTGTATATTGTATAAGCTTTTAGGTGTAGTTTTGTTAAGGAAGGACCTTAATCTTGTGATTTTTGTTGGAGATCCAACATGTGGTGTGATCCCTAGTTACGCCACAAGGGGGCACTTCCGCCCCAGTGAGATGGTTTAGTGTGACGCTACTGCTCGTCTTCAGATCTGGCAGAAGCGAGAGAGGAAACACACTACCTGTCGTCCATCTCATGATTTATCTGTTTTTTTTCAGGTTAGTAAGTAATAAGGCCACACATGTGGTCCACATAATTTACATGACAAATAAGGGTAAAACCCAACCAGCAGTTTGTTTTGCTGAGATCTGTATTCGTCTGTTTTGCTCATTGAAATGTGTTACGATCGAGAGTAGGAGCTAGCTTAGCTCGCCACATCCACCCTCTTGTAACAAAAGTACACCACGGCTCCTGTATATTTGAGTTAATGTGTTCGCAGAGACAGTTTGATGTGTTGTCATTGTTATTGTCTAAAGTTAGTGTAATAACCTATAATAATTCTGATCGCTCTGCAATGTTGATGTGGGGATTTCCACTATACAGATACGCCATTAGTATATGGTACAGTACTGGAATGTTTGCTTTATCAAACTATGTGTGAAAAAAGTGTGATTTATAGCTCTTAGTAACAAACAACAGAGATGACTGTTTAGATTTTTGTTTATAGTATTTTAGTTTATTCTGATTTTGGGCTTTGGGAATGTGAGACAGAGATGTTAAGAAGTTTTTGCAACCTGTTGTGAACACATGAATGTGTTTAAATAAAGATCTGGCAGAAGCGAGAGAGGAAACACACTACCTGTCGTCCATCTCATGATTTATCTGTTTTTTTTTTCAGAACCAGACATAATCTGTCAGCCGCCCTCTTGCTTGGGGTGTGTTACACAAACACTCAGCACTCACCCAACGTAGGAATAAACGTAAATGGACATGTACACATAATCACACTCCCCAAACATACTCTATACCCCGGGTCCAGGTATCCTCGCCCCCAGAGGGGGAAACGGCACCCAGACCCAAGAGATGTTACCCTTCCCTCCGGGGTGGAGGCAAGCAGACCGCCCCAGGCTCCGCAGCAGCAGGGAGGCCAATCGGACAGCCTTTGCATTTATTTATTTATTTATTGCATTTATTTTTAAACAAGATGAAAGCAGAGCATTTTTAGGAATCAGCTGAAAAGTCAAGATAACTAAATATTAACCAATGATCTCAGTATAACTTTTTTTTAGGAATATTGATATTGATGGGGCTGCTGCATAACCGTAAATTTGTTGTCAACTTTTGGTATTTCAACTAATAGTAAGTTACACAGGCTAGCAACGAAACAAAAAAGAGAAATAAAATAAGAAATGTTATTATGCCCTATATGTGCATCATTTACAACTTGTGATAATAAATTAGTGCTGAAGTCTATATAGGTATGATAAAAGTCTTAAAATCTAAAGGAAGACACAAAAGTGTAGAAGAGAACCAAAGATCAAAGATGACACAGTTCAGTCCCAGCTAGCAAAGATGATGCATTGCGTCCTTTGGTGTATCACATTCCAGTCCTGAGGTGAGTCTTTTGGATGGAGTTGAGTTCATCGATGATGATATCTGTCAGCCTCCGTGGACCTTCGCCACCATCTGCACCACAGATGAGGGTTTGATCCCATACTCCGACAGAGATGCAGAGTCATCGTCCAGCGGCTTTCCTGAGACAATCAGCCGGAATTCAGCCATAAGATATCCTACACACACAACACAGGAGAGAGAGAGAACCTCACTAAATATTTAAACATGTCACAAATAATTATATCATGTCTCTGAACACCACTGATGATTGTTATTTTTAAGTTGCACTCAGACAGCACATGACTTTGGCCACTGCTCAACTAAAACTAAACTAAGTGTGAAAAACATTTATTTCACCCGCTTCATAAACCAAAGTGTGCTCTCACAGTTTGTGCGATGAAAACACTGAGATATCCAGTTGAATGTGTGTTTGAAGTTGTGTCGTATTATTGTGCTTCGTGATTTTTGCACGACACAAAGACCTTACATAACAATAAAACAAACTGAAACTGACACGGAACATAATGAAAACCAAACTGAACCGAAAGAGTTTTGACAATAAACGCTTGATACAGTTTTAAAAAGATATAAGATTCATGAAATAAACGAGGACATTTGAATGAATTTGTGTCATTTGTGTCACTTGATTTTCATTAGATGGCAACACAATCGCTCGACACATAGCTTCACTACTCGTCAACTATTTCTTCTCCGATCTGTTTTGAGTTTTTGGGCTTACCTTTCCTTGGAAACAGTTGCGCTGCTTTGATCTTCAAGTCTTTCACGGTCTTCTGCTGCTTTTTGGAGTGGTTTAATTTGATAATCCCCAACTCACCAGCAGGTGAGCGGACGGACAAGCTGTACTTGCACATTGTGTTTGTCTGGATCGTGTGTGAGTCTGAGGAGCTCCTTCGGTTTCTGTTAAAGTCAGGTGAGTTGAGAGCGTATTAGTCACTGAGATGGGCTGTCTCTAAATAGTTGTTCACCTCATAACAAACGCTTTATCAGACAAACATACGAAAAGATCCTTTAGGAATCCAATGTTAGGTAAGTTCTATATCTAATTTAGTTTCACTATCATTAGTATCGTTAAAAGAAATCACTTTCTTTCTTTATGATTAATTTTAACCTAATGTTAGGTTCACTTTGTTGGTTTGATAGTTTGTCGTCATTGTTGTTTATTCATAGGCCTGCTGTCTGTTCCCCTTTTAATGTTTTAGTAATAGCTTGCACATTAAACTGTATATAATAAACAAATCCGGCCACACGTTTGTGTTGACGTCACTCAGAGTCAGCTGTTACTAGGATCATCGCGGCGCCACACGTCTTTTGACTGCACCGTGCTTGTCCCGCAGCAGGATCGACGATGGCCTTATTCACCTACCTGGCCGGTCTCCCGCACAGGTAACACTCAGCGTATTCACTCACTCATGCGCGTGTTACTTTTGGTTACATGTTCAATAGTCTGATTTCACTGGTAACGACTTTTTGTTATGGTTAGAAACTGCGAACCGGAGAGTTGGCTCTTTACTTCGATCATTTAGAGTCTGACGGTCTGACATCACAGTGATTCTAAAACATAAAGCCTGTCATTAAAAACATAGTACTGAAAGTTCAGAACTTACTGTTACCAGGGCTGGAGTGGTAATTTGGCACACCGGGAATTTCACAGGCAGGGCGATGGATCAGTTCAAGGGCCCCCGAAGTGTGAGCAGCCCATTCGTTCATTTTCATTACCGACACTGTGTCGTCCAATAAATTCTCTTTACGCAACCGGGACCTCCCTACCTTCCCTGCGCGCTCCGGCGCTTGAGTTCAGTGTGGAAAAAAGTTCTGAAAAGATGGAGCTGAGAAACTGAAACCGAAAAATAAAAAAAAACTAAAAATAGATGTACAAAATATGTCAAAAGAACAGAGATATTATCTGCAGGGGTGCTGTTAAAAAGGGAGGAATTAAAGAGCTGGAGAGATGTCATTAGGAAGATTCAAGGATCTCACTAAAAGCCAAAGTGTGGCTTTAAATCATAATATGCTGCATTTCAGTGTAACTGAGAAATAACCCAGCAACACCAATCTGATTAAAACCTGTGTCAATAACTCAATGCCTTTTTTTGTCGTTTTTTGTCCCATTCCAGCCCCGACTGTAACTTATTTGAAGTGTTCTTTTCTTTCCGAAATCGAAATACACCCACACACAACTGAAACTCGGGGGGGGGGGGGTGTCTCTTTGAAGTGACACTGTGCTCTGTTACTGTCTCGCAGACTGGTGGCCTCAAATACTATAACAAAACAGGAGAAGTGTTACAACCCTCTCGACCTGACATTTACATTTGTGGATAGAGAGGATGATTTGGACTGTAAGTATTACTTGGGTGCAGCAATAATGAGAATTATTACAATAATAACGGTGAAAATCATTTTAACCAACTGACATAAACCAATGTCACAAAACATTTATTCTTGAATTTGTGTGTGATTGTTCTCAGTTTTGTATGAAGGCTTCAAATCTCTCAGAGCTCAGATGTCCTGTGGTCACGCTGTGACCCCGACCTCTCTCACCAACTGGTGTCGCAGGTTGTTGGAGCAGGTAGGCCACGAAAGGTTGACTTTGTTAAAATAGATAAAGTAAAGTCAGCATAAATAACAGTGTACCTAAATAAATAAAAGCAGAAGGCATCGGGCGTGGTGCCAGGTTTCTGATTTTGGGATAAATTAGATATAAAATTAACCATGGTAATATTTTTAATCCTACCACAACATACGAGTACACACGTTTGTGTGTAAGTGATGAAAAATAATACCTGATCTATTATCACATCTTATTTTAAACATAATACACTGCAAGCGCTCTTTGGTCTCCAGACACATCACTCAACAGTGTGTACACAACATTTTAGGGCCTATAATCACCTCGAGTTGAACTACAACCTGTGAGGCACTTCAAGAAATCACACATCTAAGAGACTGATAGACTCTCCCTGGGTTTAAACGGTGCTCTTCTAAACAACCTTACAGCCACTTTTTATCCTTTAAAAAATCATTTTATTCTTTTGCATGTCACAAGGTTTTGGAAAAAAAAGTATAAAAACTAAACGAGCACCTAATGAACGCTGTAAAAGCCTGTATCAAAAATCTTAACCTGAAACCTGTAAATTTTATCATAGCCTTTAGACTTCAGTGCAGCGTTGAATTACGCCTGTGCTTGTCCAGCTGTGACCTTTTCAGTGTTTTATCAAACCATTGCATATCTAGCAATGCAGGTATTAGCAACATGAAAAAAAATTGCTTATTATATAATTTCTTTTATTAGCTAATAAGTTAATGAATTACAGAGCAAGTCTTACCCACAATATGGTATTTATTGTTTTAATAATGTTTTAATAATGTACGTTTAACTGAAACAACAAAAATCCAGTTCATCAAATTGTTTTGTGTTTTGTTTCCAACATGTGAGTCTAATAATCCTTTTACGTCTCATTATTCCAATAAAGGGTGAAAGCAGGTTTGTGTGTGGTGCGTCTGGTTGCAGTGCTGAGTGGACTTTGGCAGAGGTTTGTAAAATGGGTCTTTTGACCCCTGAAGAAACTGAGTACTTCAGAAAAACCCTGGAATTCAACGCTGCCAGGCAGATGCTTATCATCAGATTTGTAAGTTTCTCAATAACATATTATATTTGCTGTAAATGGAAATTTGTTATTAGCGTTAAATGTCATTCTCTTGTCTCCATGAAGTGTCCTGGATGCGGATCCTCTGTGACGAGAGAGAACGAATCATATTTGAATGTCCTCTGTAAAGTGTGCACATCAGTAAAAGGACAGACCTTTGAATTCTGTTGGCAGTGTTTGAGGGAGTGGAAGGGTGCACGGCCTCGGAAAGACCGCTGTGGAAATCATGGCTGCTGCAACCAGTCACTGAAAACGCTAAAAGAATGCCCAGATATCATCTTTGATTCAGTGAAGGGTGTCAACGGGTGTCCCTCTGTCCGTGCCTGTCCCACCTGTGGGTTACTGGTGGAGCACAGCAAAAGGCACTGTAAATCTCTTGTTTGTCCTCGATGTAAGGTGAAGTTTTGTTTTGTGTGCCTGAAGATCTTCACTGAATGCATAAAAACAAGTGGCATTTCTGCACCTTGCTCCAGTGGAGTGGCCCCCAGGCAGACATCTATACCTGTATGGCAGAAGAAATAATAGTAACAACACAAGGCCATCAAACTTCACTTTGTTTTGGTGTTGGCTCATGTCGTAGAGCAGATCAGCTACTGATCGGAAGGTTGGTGGTTTGATTCCTGGTTCCCCCAGTCTGCATGCCAAAGATCCTTGGGCAAGATACTAACCCCAAATTGCCCTCTGATGCGTTCATCGGAGTGTGAATGTTTATTAGTTTCACTTGAGTTTAGAAGTGATTAGAAGTGCTTGTATGAGTGGGTGTGAATGGGTGAATGAGGCATGTTGTATATAGCGCTTTGAGTACTCCGGGAGAGTACAAAAGCGTTATATAAGAATCAGTCCATTTACCATTTGTAAAATCTCAAAAATAAATTTTAAATGTGAAGTTAAACACACATTCTTTCTTTTTGTTAGGTTTAACCAAACGTTAAGATGTAAAACATGCAGCTCATTTAAATAAATTGTAAAAATGTTGTTTGCAAAAACATTTTAAATAAAAGCCAGTGAAGTTTTTTTTCTTTCTGCCATGTCATTGCATAGAGCCAAGTGTCATGTCAAATGTTTACCTTGATAATATATTACTAAAAATGTGGTCCCAGTGTAGTGAATTTTACTTAGAAGCACCACATTAACAACTAGTACAGCAACTTGCCTATATTTTTGTTGAAGACAAAAACTTTATCATTTTGTGCTGCAGGCGGTAAAACCAGCTTTTGTTCATGAGTATCAAACTTTTATGTATCATTTTACATGATATACATGACAGTCTGACTCCTGCGAGAAAGTTTATTCAAGTTAAAACAAAGCAAATCAGAATTTTACTTCTTGCGTAACTTTTTGCAAATAAGTAATCTAAAAGTGCAATCCAGTCCATGACAAGTACAGTGGTATTCAAAGCACAAATAATAAAAATCAGTACATTATTTACTTTCTTGAGGTTGTTCCGTGTGCCTTTACATTTTCTCATTTCTTAGTGTCCTGTAATGCTAATGATATTGCTAACATGACTGATTTATTATTTATAATTGTCTCATTGGCTCTGAGCACAGATGCCAATGAGATAGAGCATTTCATTTCCCCGGTGTTTGTACTCTTCGATTTGTAATTGGTGTCTCACACAATTTATCAACAACAAAAAAAGAGAAAAAAGAAAAAAGTAGCTAATGAATTGTTTACACCCTGAGAAACAGCTTGAAGTAACTGCACAGGTTTAACAGCGTACAAAAGCATTTTTGTCCTTGTCCTGTATTAAACGGTTGGAGCTCGACGATGGAGCTCAGTCAGCCTCCGTGAACCTTGGTCACCATCTGCACAACAGAGTTGGGCTTGATTTTACAGTCTGACAGCGATGCAGAGTCGTCGTCCAGGGGCTTTCCTTCAACGACCAGACGAATTTCACCCAAATATTTCTCTATTAAAACCCCGGACTTCTATGTATGAGGCATCGTACTAACATGCTTGCAATGCAGTTCTGAAACATGCAAATAAATATTCAGTTTCATTAGATGATACGTTAAGAAATGATACAGAATTCTGCTGGAATTGTCTGAGGGAAGCATCCACGACCTCAGAAAGACCTCTTTAAGACCTCTTTGCTGCACTCAGTCTCTAAAAGTACTGTCTTTGAGTCTGTGAAGGGAGTCCATGTCCCTCCATCCATGCCTTACTCACCTGTGGCATAGTGTTGGAACACAGCCAGACACATTGCAAATCTCTCTGTTTGTCCTCAATGTAAGGTGAAGTTTTGTTTTGTGTGCCTGAAGACTGAATGCGTGACAACAAGTCAAATATCTGCACAATGCTCCAGTGTGTGGGCTGCCAAACAGACCTCTATACCTGTTAGGCAGCAGAAATGATGGAAAAAGACAGCAGCCTGCTGGAGCTTTGTTTTCTTTGCGTGTAACGTAATTTCCCATACAGTGTTTCATGTCCTTCTCTGGTTATAACATGAGGTCAGATTTGGCATATGTAATCATTATTGGCTTTTGTTGGTGAGATATTTTGCTGTCACATGTGATTTTTTTTTTGCTTATACTGCTTTTAGTTTAAGTCACAAGGACCATAACAAGTCTGAAACTTTTCATTTATTCATAAATCTGAAATATGGTTGAACCTGCATATACTTTATGTATGCATTCCTTCATTTCAGTTTAATTCCATGAGATAGTATGCTTAGTAAACTAGTATACTTAGTTTCAGTTATTTAAAGCCATAATTAAAGCCTTGTTTTCCCAGCATGAATAGGTTGCTGACAAAATTCCCCACAGATCCACCTTTATCCTAAATGCTGGTTAAGTGGCACAAAGAAGAACATTTCCTGCATTGCTGTGGTTTTCAGCAGAATCAAGGGTATTACAGAAAATATGCAATAAGATTTAAATATGGAACCGAAGATGACGTGTAAACCAGAAAATTAAAATAACTTTCAAACATATAAATAATGCTCATCATAATGCCTGCTAGCTCAGTTTTGAGTTGAATCACTTTATCAGGCATGATGCTGTCATTGAGATGAAAACTGGAAACTACCTAATACACCCGCACCAATGTGTGTTATGTAACCAGAACAATGTTTGGTTTGGTTTTTTTACTGTTTCACATCCTGGTTGTCGTGCCAAATGATAGGTATGAGTGGATTCATCAGTAATCTTATTATTATATCATTTTTTATCCAGTTTGATACACATTCATAACACCACAATGGCAAAAGTAACACAATAACCATTCCAATCTCTCCAAATAAGACAATAAATCCAGTTGATAAGCCAGCCCAGTGAAGCTGATTGGTAGATCGGGTACTTTCCACAACTTTGGCTACATGGTGCAAGGTTCCAAAAGTAGAGTGATAAAACCCATAAATGCATAAAATAAGATATTAAACCTGGACTCACTGCAGAACTAACACTGATTACATAAAAAAAAAATGTACAAAATAATCCTGACTGCTAATCTGCAGTTGCATGAGTTTTCGTAGCTGGTGGAGTGAAACCGAAAGTGATAACGAATAAATAAAAAACAATCTAGGGCATTTCCTGGTGTGTGCAGACAACAGCTTCTGTGTTTACTGCTCATTCTAAACCTGAGAAGGATATCAGGTGAGTGGTGATAATTCAGAGAAAACTGAAAGGACAGCTGAAAGAGAGGGACTGAGAATCTGCTACAGCAGAGAGAAGGGTTGTTTTGGGAGTGCAGGAAAGAGATCACAGAATGACAAAGCTGAGTGCGGCATGAGCTGAGTAATAAAAAAGGATTCAACGTAGATGCCACAATCAAGGAAACAAAGGCAACAAGGGCAACCGTGGCTCAGGGGGTTGGGAAGCGCATCTGTAACCGGAAGGTCGCCGGTTCGATCTCTGTCCTGGTCGTTGTGTCCTTGGGCAAGACAATTAACCTACCGCCTACTGGTGTTGGCCAGAGGGGCCGATGGCGCGATATGGCAGCCTCGCTTCTGTCAGCCTGCCCCAGGGCAGCTGTGGCTATAACCACCAGTGTGTGAATGCGAGAGTGAATGAATAGTGGCATTGAAAAGCGCTATATAAATCCAATTATTATTATAACAAATGTTATATACCCAAGCCATATTGAGAAGTGTGTTGAAGACAACAGAATCAAAACAACAGAAAAGTGGCAAAAATATATATTTGTGCAGGTAAAAAATGGCTTTACTATGATATGAGGTCTGCCCAGTTAAAGACAGATCAACATGTTTAAGATCCTCCCGCAGATTTCATTTATGTTCACATCAGAGGACCGTGAGGCCTCAAAAGCTTAATTTTATGCACTGTAGGTAATAGTGGAAATTTATGTCTGCTTTGGTTTGAACCACCAGCCTTCTGATTAGTAGATGAACTGCTATACTGCATAAGTCACCAGCAGAAGCTGGTGTGGTAATAATATTGCTTAACGGCAACTGCAATCTAAAGGCAGCACCCAACAGTCCAAAAGGAAACTGTGGCTGGGTGTCATGGCAGAGACTGATGAGGAAGCGGTCCTGAGCTGTAGCTGGATGCTGTTCCGATCCCAAGCAGACTGAATATACCCCACGGTTTGCATTTTCACCTTTAGCCACCAGCCAGCTCTTCTTCATATTTATTTTTGTTTTTACTCTGTATATCAGGTATGTGAATTAGAGCAGTGATAGGTGGTGCCTATTAGAGACAAACAGATTTTTAATGCCTGCATGTAGCAGTGTGGAATCTGTAGCATGGACTACTGAGATTAGTTTTCAGAACACAGACTGTAAAAAAAGAAAAAAAAACTTTTATTATTGAATAAGATGGAAAAATATCTCAATATGACTTTCTTGGGAAAAATTATATACATTCATAGTTATTTTTGATATACCAACAAATAGCAAGTTACACAGCTTAGCAGGGAAACACAAGCACAAAATAAACACAAAATACATTATTACATCCTAATTATTCATCATTTACAGCTCATGATAATTAATTAGTGCTGAACTCTAAGCAGGTATGGGACAAGTCTTGAAACAGTTAAAGATGACGGATTTTGTCCTTTGGTGTATCATATTTCAGTCCTGCTGTGAGTCTTGTGGATGCAGTTGAGTGCATCAATGATGATCAGCCACCGTGGACCTTCGCCACCATCTGCACCACAGACGAAGGTTTGATCCCATATTCAGACAGAGATGCAGAGTCATCGTCCAGCGGCTTCCCTGAGACAATCAGCCGGACTTCACCCATAAGATATCCTACACACACAACACAGGAGGGAGAGGAACCTCACTAAATATATAAAGATGTCACAAATAATTATATCATGTTTCCTGAACATCACTGAAGATTGTTATTTTTAAGTTGCACTCAGACAGCACATGACTTTGGCCACTGCTCAACTAAAACTAAACTAAGTATGAAAAACATTTAATTCAACTGTAATAAAAATATTAACTGGAGACAAAAACAAAACCTCAACAACACAGTTTGTGCGACTTACTGAAACAGCAACACAGTACACAGGAAACGTGTTTGTAATTGTGGTCATATCTGTTAACACAGCCTGTCTGAGCTGGCTTGAGCTCACATGTTTACTCAGACTGAGATGTCCACTTGAATGTGTGGTTGAAGTTGGTGTGTTGCATTATTGTGCTACACAAATACCTCACATAACAATGACACCAAACGAAATCGTTCTTAATTATATTATTTTTACCAATAAAATTAAACACTGCATGTAGTTTTTTTTAATATATAATTTAAACGATTCATAAAGTAGACAAAGACATCTGAATGTAGGCTTACAATAGAGCCACGTGATCACTTAAGAAGTAATTTTTCTTTTTGATCTGTTTTAGGTTTTAGGCTTACCTTTCTTGGGAAACAGCTTCAGCGCTCCTTTCTTCAGGTCACTGACCGTCTTCCGCTTGCTCTTGGAGTGGTTTAATTTAAGAATCCCCATTTCCCCTGCAGGTGAGAGAACAGACAAGCTGTACTTGCACATTTTGTTTGTCTGGATCGTGTGTGAGCGGTACGAGCTCCTTCAGGTTATGTTAAAGTCAGAATAGGTGTGGGCTGAATTTATAATTGAGATGGCTTTTTCCTTTTAGGTGGGTTGTCCCAAATCGCTGTTCACAAAGAGTAGCGGTAGCAGCTTATATCAGCCTACAATGGCGGCTTTATCAAAAAACCACACCAACAGATGTGTTTGGACTGTTAGGGAAGTTCCATATCTAATTTAGTTTCACTATCGTTTTAAATCGAGTTATAAGAAATCGCATGGTTTACTTTTGCCACACATTATGTTTACACTGTAGGGTGGATAGTTTACATCAGCTGAACGAACAGACCCAGGGCTGGACTGGGACAAAAAATCGGCCTGGGCATTTTCACTAGAGACCAGGTATTATAGGAAAAGCCATAAAGCCTTTGAATGAAAACAAACGCTGTTGTGACAGTGATGTACAGTCTTGTTGGTATATATATGATTTCTATACATTTTACATCAGATGACCACTTTGGTTGAAAGATTTAGTTAATTATTTATTAAAAGCCAGACATTTTAAATTAGAATAAAGAAGAAAAGTACTTCTTTGTGTCCCCCTTTCCCTGTTCATGCCCTACCTGGCCCCCTGGCAAAACTTTGCTAGACCCGCCCCTGCACAGTTACCAGCTGTCAGCTATGTAGAAAAGGATCCTGGCGTTATTTGTCTCTCAGAAACAGTTCATAACTTCAAGTCATTCATGTCACCTAAAAGGTAAACCTGGTTGTTCATCACCTTTTCAGCTCTGATGATTCAGTAAGGACATCTCCTGGTTTCATCTTCATGTTTCCCTCTCACCACATATCCAAATCAACATCATGACCAGCAGCTTTACAGCTGTGGCTCCAGCAAACATCAGCTGGTCCTAGAAAGTAATATTAAATAAATTCTAACAGCAGCTGATCAAGCTTAAACGTGCTGTTGTTGTTTAGCTTGACCTCCGCTGGTTTCTCTTACTGGTGCAAAGTGGGCGATAAACAAACAAGAGAGAAAAGCCGATCAGCTGATCATCGATCAGTTTCATGATTGAAGTGGCAACAGAAGAGGGAGGGGGAGAGAATGAGGGAAGAAGAGGCAGCTGTGCAGCATAAAAACACAGAATAACTCCAGCTTTGTCTTTTTTCTATTCTAGCTGAAGTACGGGACAAATCGTGTTCCTTTTCACCTCAATACCATGTTATTCTGTTTTTCTGTGACAAGATTGCTTTTAGAGCCATTGCCCAAGAGAGCACTAAGGTGCATCCGACCTCCTTTGCTATAATTGGTCCAACCCAGAGTCGTTCATGACCAATTGGCCAGTCCACCACCTTTCATTGTCTGTACCATTACAGACAACAACAACAACAACACTGGCCCATAAAAATGAAAAATCACCATCTGCCCACCGGGCAAATGCCCAGTATGCCCAATGGCCAGTCCAGCTGTGGACATGACCAATATATGTCGTTATGATGATCTATGCCAATGTGGTGTCTGTTCATCTTTTAATGTCCCTGCAATCAGAAGACTTCATACTCCACTGTTTCAGTGAACATATCCTGAGATAACAATTCAGGCCAGGAATTAAACTCTATCCCAGCCACCTTATAGGTTAACTCTGTGTTATGTGGGGATGTCAATGAAGGAACAACACTGATGTTGGTTGTGCTGACTCACAGAACGTCTGATGTGGTGTGCATATTTAAAGACAAGATCCAGAAAGCCATTCTTAAAGGTTTATTATGGCAATGAGGTGAATGGATGGATGGATGATTTTCTCTAGACA